>NC_054556.1:1573425-1578425 GCF_017654505.1 Polyodon spathula | reverse complement strand
TACATATGTAGAGTATAAAATTCATGGCAATAACGTTATTATTATTTATTATTATTATTATTATTATTATTATTATTATTATTATTATTAATAATAATAATAATAATAATAATAATAATAATAATAATAATAATAATAATAATAATAATAATAATAATAATAATATAGCATTCTGAGGAGAACGATAACAGCTGAATTAAATCGAATACAGTGTGATTATTTCAAAGGGAAAGAAAGAAAGCCAGCGTGTTCTACGGTCGTGTTGCGGCAGGACTATAGTATATAAACCCCCGCACAGGCGCACCGTACCCGTGACAGTGCAGAGCTCCACTTTAGACTATATTTAAAGCAGGAAGGCGATTCTTTTGTAGTGTGAATTACACATTCATTTGAAATGGGAAAGTCGGGTCGGGTGGAGCGGTGACTGGGGCGTTGTACTCAAGGTGCAAGGCGCGCACAATGAGACGCGCTGGTAAAGATAGTGTAATGATACAAATGAAAGCGAAGGGAAGAGCCGCTTTATTATGTCCATAAATACACAACTGGACCATTGTGCCACCTTGGAGAACTGCGGAGAAAATAGTTACCAGCTTTCAGCTGGATACCGTGGCAACCTGTGTGTGTGTGTGTGTGTGTGTGTGTGTGTGTGTGTGTGTGTGTGTGTGTGTTAAGTAGCAAAGACTCGCTTTAAAAAATTAAACAAACACACTCTCATACTCTCACACACAAAGCTAATGAACGAGCTAGTGATAGAGGATAGGAAGCAGTGTGCTGGCTACACCATGCCCTCGCTTTGTGCCTGCTGTAAACGTGCTTATGAGTTGTAGTGGAGAGGTAACACACACACACACACACACACACACACACACACACACACACACACACGCACACACGCGAAAACCCGTCGGAGTTGTGCAAATAGAAGCACAGGGCGAGTAGCTGATAGAGACAACGAAGACAGGAAAGACAGGAGAGCAAAGGTGAGGCTGCTTTCGTACACAACTCTTGCTTTAGTTGAGTTATTATCACAACACATGCGTGGACGTGACAGGGTTGGAAAGCTTCTTTAGCGTTTATGATGTGTTTTCTGTCATATATATATATATATATTGTAAACTTGGATGCAAACTGGACGTTTGTCCCCTGGTGACTAGAATATTATATGACTCTGAGCCTTTGACATTATGTGTCTGACGGCGTCAGTCCAAAAGTTTTTACAAGTTCTCAAAAGAAAATTGATACTTTACCGTTTTAATTAATAATAATAATAATAATAATAATAATAATAATAATAATAATAATAATAATAATAATAATAATAATAATAACAATAATGTGACATGAAACACAAGTTTTTCGTTATCACCGCAGATGAATCTCCCGAGACCGGAGGGGTATGTTCTATATAAATTAAACATGTCATAATATTGTTAAAGAAGTAATAGAGAACACGGCAGTGCGTTTACATGTTAAACCCCAGACAGGCCCTTTCCCCCGACTTCATTCTTCAGCGGACTCGCTGTTAAAAAGGAGAATTTGATACTGCCTCTCCTAAAATAAACCGTTCAGGATTGCTGCCCTCTCTCCAGTTCGTATCCGGTTCCTTTATAAGCAGGTAACGATAAGAGATTATATCGTTCATTAACACGGTCTAATCGTACAACACAATACGCATATTGTCAATAGCTAGCTGCAGAATATATACACAGTGACATTACATTTCTACACAGGATTACAAGAAACACAAGCATGAATTCATTCATGAATCACCCTCCCTTTAGAACAATCGCTCTTATAGATAATGTGCATTTCTTAGGTTTGCGTGTTTATTTAAACTAATAGGAAATGATGAGCAAAACTACTGAAGACAGGACTTCGTTTAAAGGATAAAAAGCCAACAATAACACACTTGAATTTGAAGCTCTATAAAATAGAAGATAACAGCTGAATTCCTGTTTTAGGAGAGAATGCAATGTGTTTTGAATATATATATATATATATATATATATATATATATATATATGAGTATATATACTAATATATATATATATATTGGTTAACCAAATGTTTCCCAATTACACTTTGTAGATGTCGCAAATGCATGTACAAGTGTAGATAATAAAATCAGTGGACGCAACTTTTACAAATGGAACTAAAACAGGGAGTTTCCGATCCTTTACTTTTTGTTTTGTACTGCTTTTGCTTTTAAACCACGAGGTTCTCTTTGTAGAACCGGCTGTTGTCTTTTACAGAAGGGATTTGTGGCCCTATAGAGGAATTATGAGATGCCCTTTGTTGATGCCGGCTAGATTTGGATTTGGGGGTAATAGAATTCATCCTATCAGGGTAAACTTATTTCTTTTTTTTCTTTTTTGCCCCGGAGTGAGGGGAGTCGCGAGCCCCGCAGCAGTCTTCTGCTGCACCTGCCCTGGCTGCTGCGCGCACGGGCCTGCAGTCTCGTGCAGGAGATTTACTCCGTTTTTGCATTTAAAAGAAGGGGGCTCCCCTTTTCTCAGAGAATAAAGAAGGGGGCTAACCGCCTAACCGGATTGTTTTGTTTTTTTGTTTGTTTTTTTTTTTTTTTTGGGGGGGGGGGGGGGGGGCGGCAGGGGAGGAAAAGGGGGAGGGAGCGGGGGTCCGTCTCACTTGAGACACCCCACCCTTTTATTTACCGTTTTAAACATGCACGCTTGCAGCCTGCAGGGTCTGTAGGGTTGCATATGGCAGTTGCAATTGAGGGTTATTTAAGTAAAAAGGGGGCTGGTTTTAAAACAAATAATAGTTTCATATGAAAATCGCTTAAACGCTGGAAAAAGGCTTGGGGAATTCTGGAGGCTAGAAAGCAATGTCTTCATGGGGTGTGATTGTTCTCTGTCAAATCGTTCCTTTGTGAGCAATGGCCAGCCTCACCCCGGGCTAGAATATCTATATTCTGTGTTGGAGCTGCTTGTGACAGAGCGCAATGCCGCTACAGGTAACATCTTTCTAACGGGACCAGGTGTGTGCTTGTCAGCACAGCTGGGTTGGGTTAAATGCACCGTTCAGATAGGGCTTCGGGTCCACCGTCTACAGCGCAATTCTTCCAGAAAGGAGAGAAACACGGTCAATACAATTAGCAAACCAGAATTAAACGACTTATACTTTAAATGCAGGGAATTGAACGGACTATCGAGTCGTCAGAGCATGCAGCATGCAAAACCATGCAAACGCATGCAGCTCCATGTCTTTGGAATTAAATTCTGTTTTTGGGGTGGAAAGAATGTTGTTCTGGACGAGTGTGCACACACCAGCCCCGGAACGAGCCCGAGCGCTACCTGCTGTCTCCTAGGTTTGCAAAGAACTCCGGCGGTGCAACAACCCGGAAGAGAGTTTGAATTCGTTCTGACGACAGTCTTACGTGCATCTATTTCTGTATACCCACCTGGGTATGAATGAGATATTATTTAGTTTACAGAAGAGAGAGAGAGAGAGAGAGAGAGAGACAGAGAGAGAGAGAGAGAGAGAGAGAGAGAGAGAGAGAGAGAGAGAGAGAGATATGCCGGAATGTGCGGTTTCTTTTCTTCAACTGTATGTTCATTTTGCTGCAAACGCGGGTGACTCTCTTACTAAATTATACGGGGATCTGAAGCATTGAATTGCTCATCGCCGGCTATTGTTCTTTATCAAAGTGAGTATTGTCGCAAACTCCTTTCTGAATGCATACAGTTTGATTAGCTCGCTGTTCCAGCTCTGCTGTACTGATGTAATTCGCAAAGACTGTCTGTAACTCAGAGGGTATCGGGATGAATGCACTTGAGCTGTCCTATTTTAGCGGGATAAAGAGGATCTTTTTATTCCAGTAATTAGGAAACTCTTTCTGTGTGCTCTTGTAGTTGCTTTTCTTCGGTGTTGGGTTTCCTGCGCAGTGTTATAATAAGGGCAGTTAAAGTTTCTGCAGCGTGCTCCTGATTGATTTGAAGGGTTTGCTTGGATTCAAAATGTCAAAATATTTCTAAAGATCAAATTACGTGTTTTTCATCATTTAAAAAAATAAATAAGAGCAAGAGAATGTGTTACAAAACCAAAAAGCATGAGTGCATTCACAGTGTATGCTATTAATATTACTAATAATAATAATACAACTACTAATAATAATACTAGCAGTAATATAAATAACTAATAATAATATATGTACAACATGTTTTAACGCTTTGCAACCCGTCGACTTCTTTGAGCTAATACACACACACACACACACACACACACACACATATATATATATATATATATATATATATAAAATGCATGTAAGAACGCGTAGGGAACGCTGTTGTTTCGACAGTTGCTCGTTTTTGTATTAATATTTCTGCAGAGCCGCGTCTCTTTTCTTGTTGATTCGTTTCTTTCTTGTCCTGTTAAACTCTGGAAGCGAGCAGCAGGCTGTGTCTCCCGGTGGAGAGCAGCGCCGGATCCCGCGGCACTGGGCAGGCTTGTTTGCGAGCTCGGAGTGTACACGAGGGCCGTGCATGCGAGCCGTGAAAGAAAGCAATACAGGAGAGATACCTTCCTGACAGGATCTCAACGCTTCCCAAACTAGCAGCACACTGGCAGAGCAAAACTGCAGTTTACACAGAAAACACAGCCATCTGCAAAACCAATTACATAGACTAGAACTGCGAGGACCGCGGCGCGCCCAGTGTTAATATTATTATTATTATTATTATTATTATTATTATTATTATTATTATTATTATTATTAGTTATTATTATTAGTAGTAGTATTAGTATTATTATTATTAGGCCAAGGTATGTGCCATTATATTAATTTATCTCCTAGTGTTACACCATTTTTATTTCTGAGAGAAAAATTTAAAATAAATGAAAAGTTGAGAGATCTTGTCAATTCTGCATACGCTTTGCATTAGTAAACTGCTTTTCCTTTTACAGAATAACTAAGTAGCTAAATAAATAGTGTGCGTGTGTGTGTGTGTGTGCGTGTGTGTGTGTATATATATATAAGA
>NC_054556.1:1558425-1563425 GCF_017654505.1 Polyodon spathula | reverse complement strand
GTGCCTTTTAACGCCTGTACTGATCTAGCCTGTGCAAGGCTACAGAAAGTCTATGTAATATGTATAGCTGTGGTTACAAGGCTTATGTGATGTTTCGCTTTACTAACTGTATCTGATGCCAGTGTTCGTGTGGGTGTCTGGTTTTGTGTGTGTGTGTGTGTGTGTGTGTGTGTGTGTGTGTGTACAGTAAAGCAGTACGACCTCTGTAACGATTGAACCGTTTTTATATAGTCGCTGCGCTATTGCTATTAATAACGGCATTACCTGCTTTATAGCATATTTAATACTGCTTAACATTTCTGTTTCATTCTTACTACCCTGCAACTGCTCAATCTCTCAATATAGATATATTCTTCAACATGCCTCATAAACTTTTTGCAGCTCGCTTGACCGGGGGCCAGGTCTGCCGACCTCACCTCATCCACAGCCCCGGGATCCCTTGGCTTGACAGCGGGAAAGCAGCTCTGTCAGCCGCCCACCACCACAACGCCTGGGCGGTGAGCCACTTCACCAAACAGGGCCTCCACCCGCCCAGTACCGGGGCACCAGGCGGCTTGTCAGCGGTGTACCCTGGCAGCAGCGGCGCCAGCACAAGCACCGTATCCTCGCTCACTTCAGCCTCCCACTCCAGCCAGCACCTCTTCAGCTTCCCTCCCACTCCGCCCAAGGATGTCTCTCCAGATCTGGGCGCAGCGTCCCCCTTGTCCGCGAGGTTAGACGAAAAGGAGTCTCTCAAATACCAGGTCTGCCTGGCAGAAAGCATGAAGATGGAAGGATCGAGTCCATTGAGGAGCAGCCTGGCTTCGATGGGATCCCAGACCCCGTCCACTCACCACCCGATACCCACTTACCCCACTTACTCTCTGCCCGGAGCGCATGAGTACGGCGGAAGCCTGTTTCACCCCGGTAGCCTCCTCGGGAGCGCTTCATCGAGCTTCACCCCAAAATGCAGGAGCAAAACCAGGTCGTGTTCAGGTAAGACTAGTGCTCCTTAATACATGATATTATTATTATTATTAATAATAATAATAATAATATAATAATAATAATAATAATAATAATAATAATAATAATATTATCTATTATTATCGAGTTTCTTGGTCACGACGGGTTGAAAGAATAGCTACCAACTTTTCTATACATTTTATATGTAAAAATTTTTTCCCATGATTATTATTAATATAATCTCTTTTACAATAGTTTATCACCGACATGTAATAATATATATATATATATATATTATCATATATTATATATATATATAATATATATATATATATATATAAGATATATATATATGATACTTAGAAAGTTCGGTGTTTTCACAGTTTCTAAATGATATGTATGGTTAATGTGACTCAGAGTAAAGACTGTAAATGACTAATAGTGTTAAAAATGAGTATACTATTCATAGTTTTGAATTTAGTAAGTTTAATGGAAATTTTGTTCTCAAGGTAAATTTGTTTGTTCCTTTTTTTTTTTTTTAAACAAAATAGTACAAGATAGTTATTGCACTGCAGTAAAATATGATATCGATGTTCATGGGGTGCTTTGGTTTTCTGTGAGCAGAAAACCTAATGGCACGCTTTCTTATGCATTAGAACGCATTCGGTTGAGCTAAGCTGAAGTGAGTGTTCTGAAGGGGTCTCTAATGTCTGTTAATTGCTCTCAATTAATGTTCAATTTAACAAAAATCGCGCACCTGGCTCCCTGCCTGTCGGGGAAAGGAGATCATTATAAAAGACAAGTGCATTATTCTGCTAAATTGCGTTGGTAAAAACGTTCAGGAGTTTAGAACAAGCTCGACTTCGAAGCCTATCCTTTTGCACTGTTGTTTTTACAGTGTAGTTCAAGTGTGACCCACTGTTTTGTGGGTGTAGTCTGCGGGTTTATCTTATCTGTTGGAGTTGTTAAATCTTGTTCTAAGCTCTTATCGGCTTTTAATTACCCCTCCACCGTCACGTAAACGCGCTCAGCTATAAGAGCATTTGAACACAGTTTTCAATAAACACACAAGCATTGCCGGGGTCATAGAATATCGGCTCTCCTTTCCTTTTGAAAAATAAACGATTATTAAAAGAAGATCCGTATAAACAAACAATAGAAAAACATTTCCATACAACATTACATAATAACATTGTTCCTGTTTATATAGCCTGTAATAATTACCCTTAATTTAGAAAAATGCACCCTTCCCCTTTTTCGACAGCTGGTGGTTCTCACGGTGCTGTTAGTAAGGGTTAGCTTATTATTAGTAGAAGCGTGTGGACTGCCGGTCACGAAGCTTTGGTAATGTTGTTTTTAGTAAACCCTTCTTGAATCACGACACAGTGACTCCGGGTGCTTCCTGTGTACCGCAGTGCGGGCAGGGCACGACCTGAAGAGTATCCATCGGCCTGGAACCCTAACAAACCGTTACCATCAACAAGGACGCGTCAACACACCAGACACCCCGCAGCAGCCAGCGCACACACCGCCGCACACACAGCGCAGCGCACACACCGCCGCACACACAGCGCAGCGCACACACCGCCGCACACACAGCGCAGCGCACACACCGCCGCACACACAGCGCAGCGCACACACCGCCGCACACACAGCGCAGCGCACACACCGCCGCACACACAGCGCAGCGCACACTGGAACCACTACACGCCGTCCTTTAGTTTTTGCTGTCGCTTAGAGTTTGCTTTGTTGCTTTCTAAATGTATAGGGTGTTTCAGAAAAGAAACGGGAACAAGCGAAGCAATGTGTTCATTTTGGGGGCGCATACTGGTTTCGATAACTTTCATTACAAACTGGCGCAAGGCTGGTGCAATATCTTAGTAAATCCGTCTAGTAAAATACGTGCACCTTGATGGATGTGAACAGTTTTCTGACAATGTTAAAACACTCCCCACTGTATTGCCATGCAAGATAACCCGTTCTGTTATTTGTTGTCGCCAAATCAAATGTTAAATATTTGTATTTAAAAGGCGGGAGGATAGAAACTTTATTTAACTTACAATGTAATCATGTAATTAAAAGGCCGTTCACATAAAATGTAATCTTAATTTAGATAAACCCTCCCCCACTCGTATCTATTATTATTATTATTATTATTATTATTATTATTGCTGTTGTTGTTTTAAGTTTTTAACGTGCCTTTCCGGGGTGTAAAAAGTTACACGTTGAGTAACACATCTTTCCTTTTCTGTTTCATAAGCAGAGGGTAGAGAATGCGTCAACTGCGGGGCCACGTCGACCCCTCTGTGGAGGCGAGACGGCACCGGGCACTATCTGTGTAACGCCTGCGGGCTGTACCACAAGATGAACGGGCAGAACCGACCGCTCATCAAGCCCAAAAGGAGACTGGTATGTACTGATCCTGTAATACAACAAACCTTACTGAGACATCACCATTTATGTGTGGCTCTGTTTCTTTTTAGAGTGTAATTGTACAATATAGAGTGAACGTTTTTTTCTTTCTTTTTTTTATGAATTCTAATATTCGCCGGCCTTGATCCAGAGTTCAAGTGTGTGCGTAAATTACAAATACACAAATGATTTTGAAAAATGCCAGAAACAGCCAGAGCCTCTTTTCAGCCTTGTGTTTAATAGTACGTGTTTTATGCGTTCCACACCACCAAAGGCAATATTAAATAACTTTTCTGATTTGAAATGTTCCGAAATAATTGTGACTTCTTATAGCACTGCCATAGAGAACAGTGCTATGGCCTGTCCTTTACAGCACACCGCCCTTGAGCAAGAGGCTGGTAGACCTACACGTCCGAACTCGTTTCTCCTTTCTGCAAATGGAAACTCGTCTTGTGTTTGTAAAGCGGGGGTCGTTAACACAGGGGATGAGCTAAAAGTGCTTTCCACAGGATTCACCCAGCAGTGACAATGTCTGGAAGCAGACATCATCTCAGGACTAAGAAAAGTATACACGCCACCAGGCACTGTATAGATAGAGGCACTGTTAATGCTGGACGATTCCTTCCTTTAATTATATAGGACACTGTAACCCCGTTATAAATATCCGAAGACCTATTGCACATCCAGAGCAAATATTTTGCTTCCCGTGAAACATTGCAACATCTCTTTCTAAATATTACTACTACTACTACTACACTATAATAATAATAATAATAATAATAATAATAATAATAATAATAATAATAATAATAATAATAAATAGCCTAATTTAATTTAAAAACCCGTTATTTGCGTCATCATTAGTTTGCTCGTGTTAACTTACAGGGAAACACAATAAATGGTCTGACAGCTTTTGTGTATAGCAGAAGGTAAATATTTTCATTCAGATGAGCTCTTAATTAAGGAAATAATTTAAAGACATAACGGTACCCGAATAAGCAGCATCGTAAATGGGGGCTGTGGGCTGGAGCCGGACGCCCAGCGGTTATAACTCTTTAAACAATAACAAGGCCACGGTGCATTGGAAACGCCACGCCATCATGTCAAATAGGGAACACGGAGGAATCACGTACTTATTTGACATGTTTAGTCACTCGGGTCTTTACAGGGCAGGGCTGTGTTTAGTTCGACGGGGACGGCGTATTATTTATGTCTCTATGTACTGTCAACTCATAGAGGTTGTTCTCTCTCAACCCAGACGCACCCCGCCGCCCAATTAAAAACAAAAAAAATAAAACAGCGCCATTCTTTTTCCATGGAGTCAGTCGCCCATATACTTTGTACTTCAATGCAAGTGTTTTTCAGAGTCCTCTCAGCTCTCAACAGTTGTTTCCTATCCGGATATCTGAAGTTCAGCGATAAGGAAACTCGGTCGCTCTGTTTCCGGGCCCGGCAGTCTTTTCATAGTTTCTATAATCGATGCTTGCCAATGCTGCATGCAAGCGGCTCTGGAATTACTGTTTACCCGAGCAATTATAGAAAAAAACTAAAAAGAGAGAGAGACTAGGAAAATAAATAGATTTTGTTCTGCCTCGCTGTTTTTTTTTTTTTTTTCAAGTCTTGTTATTTTGCCTGAATAAATA
>NC_054556.1:1533425-1555925 GCF_017654505.1 Polyodon spathula | reverse complement strand
GTATTGCATTGTATTGTACCGTATTGATTTGCATTGTATTATATTGCATTGTACAGCACTGTATTCTGCGTGCACTAACCACAGGTTATCCCCTTCCTCTCTCCAGATAAACCGACCTCTCACCATGAAGAAAGAAGGCATCCAGACCCGAAACCGCAAGATGTCGAACAAAAGCAAGAAGAGCAGGAAGGGCCCCGACTGCTTCGAGGAGTTCTCCAAGTGCATGCACGACAAGACCTCCTCCTTCAGCGCCGCTGCCCTGTCAGGGCACATGCCTCACATGGGCCACCTGCCCCCCTTCAGCCACTCGGGACACATCCTGCCCACCCCCACGCCCATCCACCCCTCTTTCGGGCACCCCCACCACGCCAGCATGGTGTCCGCCATGGGGTGAACCCATGGATCCCCCTGCACCCCCCAGCACAGGGGAGGAGGAGGATGAGGGGGGATCGGACTGCAGACTCACTGCCAGGGAGAGCGCTGGTGGTGTGGAGGGCACGGCTTTCACAGCATTCATTCAGACACCAGGAGGAAACGTTTACGGGATGGATGTGTGACTTAGAGACGTTTTCGGTAAGGCTGTGGAGAGGAATGTTCTCCTGAGGGACAGTATTCCTGCGAGGAAGTAGGCTGGTTTTTGTTTGGTTTTTGTTTGTTTTTTTGGTTCTCAAGCAGGAATGTTTGGACACTGCCGGTAAAGCGCTTTGGCACACGTTTCAGTCACCAAATCACCGCTGATCAACCAACTAACTAGCAGACCAGTGAACCACTCTCCCCCCCTAGCCCTCTCTCACCCAGCTGCTTCAAACCTGAAATAGAGACAGAGAACCCTGGCCATCTCTCTGAACCAGGATAAATCTTCAAAGAGACGCCTTGATTTCTAACTGTGAATATTGTAAACGAAGAAGAAGAAAAAGAAGCATACAATGTACAAGGTCTCACTTACTGACTGTGTGTTGGGGGGTCTCTCTCAACTGTTATATATCTGTATGTATGTAGAGTGATGCTGGATTACTGATCATGGTCTACTTCTGTTTTAAAGGACTTTATAAGAAAAAAGGTTTATAAAACTTAATTTTAAAACAGTTTTATTATTATTGTTATTATTGTTATTGTTATTTATTGTTGTTGTTGTTGTTGTTATTATTATTATTATGATTATTTATTTTTTATTCTGCTTTTTCTTTTTGGTTGATGTTTCAGAGAAGACTCTTTCCATCATTTTGTTTCTCTGAGAAAGCTGTTTTACTCGTTGGAGATCATCGAGCCACCGTTCCTGTAGGCATGTCTGAGCTGTTAGTGAGCTGTTGCTGATTCATTTGAATCGGGGAGGGGAGGAGTTTTCAGAGGATTGTCCCACAATTTAATCTACCGCTTATAATTTTTCTTCTTTAAATATTTATGTCCTTATGCCTAACTACATTTATTAAAAAAAAAAGAAAAAGAAAAAGGATTTGGTTGGCTGGTTGTAGTTTTCAATATGTTAAGTCATCGTGATGATTCCTAGTGTGTGGAAGTCTTATGGTAAACTATAGTAAATGTGCAGTATAACCATGGGAAAAGTGAGGGGTATAAATACCAGGCAAATTTACTGTGGTGAATTTTTATAAGGGAAATCAATCACTACAACTTTTATAAAATGTAAGTAAAAATCAACGATAATACATTTCTGTTTATATATATATATATATATATATATATATATATATATATATATATATATATATATACATACACACACCACACACACACAAAAAATAATAAAACTCCTTTTCGACTTACAAAAGATGTGTCTAATATTTGTAACAACAACAAGGACAATAATAATACTTTTACTAAAACTCCAGCGTGATGTCACCACGGCTATTGTGCTCTCCCTCCCCAGCTCTATGGCAGCGCTGTCCCATACTGTAATAATGGGCGCTTTTATGAAACCCTCTGCCCACAATGCACTCGTGAGCAGAGCTTCACAGCGAGGTCAAGTCAAGAGAGGGAGGCAGGGAGGAGGAGGGACAGAGGGATCTATAGCTGGACAGAGGAAGGAAAGCCAATCAACAGAGCCTGGACTCTCGCAGTAGGAAAGTTCAGCGAATCTCACCCAGCCGAGAGCAGAGGAAGCACTCCGTGGCATTGCTTCATCACATCCCCCCCTCCCCGAGTTTAAACTGCCATGCCCATCTGAGGAAGTCATCTCACTGATGAAGAGATGATTAGAGGAGCACATAGCAGGACTCCGATAACGAGGATTATTCATTGAGAATATTCCATCAGGAAAACTGCAGCCCTTAGTCATACTACTACTGCTAATAATAATAATAATAATAATAATAATAATGCAGACAGTGATTCATCGTCAATATATTGTGCCAATCCATATCTGATTAGTATTAAAAAGAGGACAGTCAGATGTCAGCCCTTTTAGTTTGTAAGTGCTGTTTGCCCAAATCCACAAAACCCAGGAGTTAGTAAAATAATTTGTTGTTTTCAATCATTTCTTTTATTATTAATGAAATACAGTTTGACTTATTAATAAAACAGTTTTGGTCTGCTTTTTAAAAACAAAAATACAAATCTAGTAAAGTTTTTGTAAACTTTATTATTTGTTTCCATAAACCAAAAAACAAAAAAATAAAAAAAAGCCCTTATACATTTTTCCAAGTTCCATTGGAAGCACATAATGGTGATTAGGGTGCCGGCCATGCATGCTGTGTGATTCTGAAGGCAGGCTGGGCCGTGCACGCTGTGTGATTCTGAAGGCAGGCTGGGCCGTGCACGCTGTGTGATTCTGAAGGCAGGCTGGGCCGTGCACGCTGTGTGATTCTGAAGGCAGGCTGGGCCGTGCACGCTGTGTGATTCTGAAGGCAGGCTGGGCCGTGCACGCTGTGTGATTCTGAAGGCAGGCTGGGCCGTGCACGCTGTGTGATTCTGAAGGCAGGCTGGGCCGTGCACGCTGTGTGATTCTGAAGGCAGGCTGGGCCGTGCATGCTGTGTGATTCTGAAGGCAGGCTGGGCCGTGCACGCTGTGTGATTCTGAAGGCAGGCTGGGCCGTGCACGCTGTGTGATTCTGAAGGCAGGCTGGGCCGTGCACGCTGTGTGATTCTGAAGGCAGGCTGGGCCGTGCACGCTGTGTGATTCTGAAGGCAGGCTGGGCCGTGCACGCTGTGTGATTCTGAAGGCAGGCTGGGCCGTGCATGCTGTGTGATTCTGAAGGCAGGCTGGGCCGTGCATGCTGTGTGATTCTGAAGGCAGGCTGGGCCGTGCACGCTGTGTGATTCTGAAGGCAGGCTGGGCCGTGCACGCTGTGTGATTCTGAAGGCAGGCTGGGCCGTGCACGCTGTGTGGTTCTGAAGGCAGGCTGGGCCGTGCACGCTGTGTGATTCTGAAGGCAGGCTGGGCCGTGCATGCTGTGTGATTCTGAAGGCAGGCTGGGCCGTGCACGCTGTGTGATTCTGAAGGCAGGCTGGGCCGTGCACGCTGTGTGATTCTGAAGGCAGGCTGGGCCGTGCACGCTGTGTGATTCTGAAGGCAGGCTGGGCCGTGCACGCTGTGTGATTCTGAAGGCAGGCTGGGCCGTGCACGCTGTGTGATTCTGAAGGCAGGCTGGGCCGTGCACGCTGTGTGATTCTGAAGGCAGGCTGGGCCGTGCACGCTGTGTGATTCTGAAGGCAGGCTGGGCCGTGCACGCTGTGTGATTCTGAAGGCAGGCTGGGCCGTGCACGCTGTGTGATTCTGAAGGCAGGCTGGGCCGTGCACGCTGTGTGATTCTGAAGGCAGGCTGGGCCGTGCACGCTGTGTGATTCTGAAGGCAGGCTGGGCCGTGCACGCTGTGTGATTCTGAAGGCAGGCTGGGCCGTGCACGCTGTGTGATTCTGAAGGCAGGCTGGGCCGTGCACGCTGTGTGATTCTGAAGGCAGGCTGGGCCGTGCACGCTGTGTGATTCTGAAGGCAGGCTGGGCCGTGCACGCTGTGTGATTCTGAAGGCAGGCTGGGCCGTGCACCCTGTGTGATTCTGAAGGCAGGCTGGGCCGTGCACGCTGTGTGATTCTGAAGGCAGGCTGGGCCGTGCACGCTGTGTGATTCTGAAGGCAGGCTGGGCCGTGCACGCTGTGTGATTCTGAAGGCAGGCTGGGCCGTGCACGCTGTGTGATTCTGAAGGCAGGCTGGGCCGTGCACGCTGTGTGATTCTGAAGGCAGGCTGGGCCGTGCACGCTGTGTGATTCTGAAGGCAGGCTGGGCCGTGCACGCTGTGTGATTCTGAAGGCAGGCTGGGCCGTGCACGCTGTGTGATTCTGAAGGCAGGCTGGGCCGTGCACGCTGTGTGATTCTGAAGGCAGGCTGGGCCGTGCACGCTGTGTGATTCTGAAGGCAAGCTGGGCCGTGCACGCTGTGTGATTCTGAAGGCAGGCTGGGCCGTGCACGCTGTGTGATTCTGAAGGCAGGCTGGGCCGTGCACGCTGTGTGATTCTGAAGGCAGGCTGGGCCGTGCACGCTGTGTGATTCTGAAGGCAGGCTGGGCCGTGCACGCTGTGTGATTCTGAAGGCAGGCTGGGCCGTGCACGCTGTGTGATTCTGAAGGCAGGCTGGGCCGTGCACGCTGTGTGATTCTGAAGGCAGGCTGGGCCGTGCACGCTGTGTGATTCTGAAGGCAGGCTGGGCCGTGCACGCTGTGTGATTCTGAAGGCAGGCTGGGCCGTGCACGCTGTGTGATTCTGAAGGCAGGCTGGGCCGTGCACGCTGTGTGATTCTGAAGGCAGGCTGGGCCGTGCACGCTGTGTGATTCTGAAGGCAGGCTGGGCCGTGCACGCTGTGTGATTCTGAAGGCAGGCTGGGCCGTGCACGCTGTGTGATTCTGAAGGCAGGCTGGGCCGTGCACGCTGTGTGATTCTGAAGGCAGGCTGGGCCGTGCACGCTGTGTGATTCTGAAGGCAGGCTGGGCCGTGCACGCTGTGTGATTCTGAAGGCAGGCTGGGCCGTGCACGCTGTGTGGTTCTGAAGGCAGGCTGGGCCGTGCACGCTGTGTGATTCTGAAGGCAGGCTGGGCCGTGCACGCTGTGTGATTCTGAAGGCAGGCTGGGCCGTGCACGCTGTGTGATTCTGAAGGCAGGCTGGGCCGTGCACGCTGTGTGATTCTGAAGGCAGGCTGGGCCGTGCACGCTGTGTGATTCTGAAGGCAGGCTGGGCCGTGCACGCTGTGTGATTCTGAAGGCAAGCTGGGCCGTGCACGCTGTGTGATTCTGAAGGCAGGCTGGGCCGTGCACGCTGTGTGATTCTGAAGGCAGGCTGGGCCGTGCACGCTGTGTGATTCTGAAGGCAGGCTGGGCCGTGCACGCTGTGTGATTCTGAAGGCAGGCTGGGCCGTGCACGCTGTGTGATTCTGAAGGCAGGCTGGGCCGTGCACGCTGTGTGATTCTGAAGGCAGGCTGGGCCGTGCACGCTGTGTGATTCTGAAGGCAGGCTGGGCCGTGCACGCTGTGTGGTTCTGAAGGCAGGCTGGGCCGTGCACGTTGTGTGATTCTGAAGGCAGGCTGGGCCGTGCATGCTGTGTGGTTCTGAAGGCAGGCTGGGCCGTGCATGCTGTGTGGTTCTGAAGGCAGGCTGGGCCGTGCATGCTGTGTGATTCTGAAGGCAGGCTGGGCCGTGCACGCTGTGTGATTCTGAAGGCAGGCTGGGCCGTGCACGCTGTGTGATTCTGAAGGCAGGCTGGGCCGTGCACGCTGTGTGATTCTGAAGGCAGGCTGGGCCGTGCACGCTGTGTGATTCTGAAGGCAGGCTGGGCCATGCATGCTGTGTGATTCTGAAGGCAGGCTGGGCCGTGCACCCTGTGTGATTCTGAAGGCAGGCTGGGCCGTGCACGCTGTGTGATTCTGAAGGCAGGCTGGGCCGTGCACGCTGTGTGATTCTGAAGGCAGGCTGGGCCGTGCACGCTGTGTGATTCTGAAGGCAGGCTGGGCCGTGCACGCTGTGTGATTCTGAAGGCAGGCTGGGCCGTGCACGCTGTGTGGTTCTGAAGGCAGGCTGGGCCGTGTATGCTGTGTGATTCAGAAGGCAGGCTGGGCCGTGCACGCTGTGTGGTTCTGAAGGCAGGCTGGGCCGTGCACGTTGTGTGATTCTGAAGGCAGGCTGGGCCGTGCATGCTGTGTGGTTCTGAAGGCAGGCTGGGCCGTGTATGCTGTGTGATTCTGAAGGGAGGCTGGGCCGTGCACGTTGTGTGATTCTGAAGGCAGGCTGTCTTACACACTTGGAAGGTACAGTGGGGTGAATCCTGAGATGACGTGCTCCTCTGTTTTGTTTTGTTTTTTGAGAGTGGAGTTCTGAATGACCCAGAGATCAGGATAAAGTGCAATATAATGTCATTCACTTCCGTGTAGAAAAGACGAAAGAAAAATGAAAAAATAATGAAACTTAAATTATTATGTTGTCTTTATCAACACAAACTGTTTATTATTATTACACTGTGTAACACAATTTTTGTTCCTGGGTAGTAAGTGTTATTTCCTAATGGCTTATGGCTCAAAAGTATAGAAAATGGCTATTATTCCCCACAAACTTTGCTTTTGTGACCAGGACAGTGATATTTCGAAATATCACTATTTCCAATGAGAAAACGGGCAAATGTGTGTCTTTTCGTTCAAAAAGTCAGAAAAAAAACAACATATGAATCCAAATTAACATGTATTTATACTAAAGTAATACAAAGATGACTACAAAAGATTTAGAAGTGAGTAGTCTTTTGAGATTTACAATTATACTATATTTACAGTGATAATAGTCATGTTCTATACTTTTGAGGCATAAGCAATTAAGAAATAACACTTACTACCCAGGAACAAAAAAATAAAAATTTGTTACACAGTGTTATTATTATTATTATTATTATTATTATTATTATTATTATTATTATTATTATTATTATTATTATTATTATTATTATTATTAATTTTTCTGCAGTATTTTCTCTTTTTCTTTCTTGTTTTGCCACATTAGTTTTGATTGCTAGATTAAGTTATTGGTAAAAATAATAATAATAATAAAAATGCATACAACATGTTTATATATTGTCTGTAAAAAGTGTATTCTATCATATTCCTGAGCGTGAACATTGCTATAAAATAATAAAATGCTTTTGTTTTTTCGTGAAATCTAACTCTCCTGTGTTTTCATTGTTGTGGGCTGTTTTTCTCTAATGCAATGTTGTCTCTTCAATGCAATGGGAATGTTGAAGGAAGCAAAGTGACTCAAACCACTCACTCCAGTCAGGGCTGGGGGTGCCAGCTGACCCTGCTTTCCCTACATCATCCCGGTTTTGAGGAGGGTGTCCCAGGATTTCAATATGTCTTGCCGGGACACTAAAAGAGCCCGTTTTTTAATCTTGTCTCGTGTTTAATGTTATGCTTCCACACCCATGTAGATTCTACAGCAGCCCCTCAATGCCAGCACTGTACATTGAGCACAGCTTTGATAAATCACACTCCAATATCACTGCAACACGCACTATATGAATCTGTTCTCAATACTAGAGTAGTAATATTATCAGTGTTTTCTATTGGATAATTTCTAGAGAGATTACACTTCTAACAACCCCCTTCCTTTCAGATGTGGTGGTTTGTATCTCAGAGGTGGGAACTCTAGTCAGGACTCATGATTAAACTGCACTGTGCTCAGGGGTATGGTTTCTGAGTAGAGCCAATGTGGAAAGAGCTTTTTAAACTGGAACGGGAGACCGTTCTCTCTTCCAGCACACTCAATGCATTCTTATAGTTAGTACATGACAAGCTTTGGATTGTAATACAAGTTAAGGAGGAACTGAAACAAACCAAAAGCTGTTCATTTTACCAGAACCGAAGCACAAGAAATACAGTTCAGAGCTGGCAAACAGCCCCTGTTATTTTCAAATGTTTCTCATCACTGACATGGATTGTGCTCCTTCAAAATAATCGGAGTTATTTATTTTTAAAAAGCACTTTGCTTTGGAGAAATACAATTGCCATCCCCAAAAATAGAGGCAGCACCTAAATGCTTGAACATTATTGGACGCCTTCTACAGCAAGCTTTGTGCAGATTGGTGATGGAACAGTACAGCATGCAGCAGAACCTCATTGTTAAAGGGCCAGTGCAACGCAGTGTGGAAACAGACTGGGGACACGTGCAAACCAGAGCGCAGTGAAAGTGCATGGTTAGGGCGAACGGGTGCGGATAATGCAGTTAGAGTGCGCTGTAACTGTAGGTAACAGCTCTATAAGTAGCAGTTTCAATCTAATTACAGGCCAGCGAGCTGCGTGGTGTGAATGAAAGCATGCTGCAGGGAAATTAACTCAGTAATGCCCAAGTGATACAATATGCTACAAGCTGCTTCCTGCACTGCAGGCGTATCTCTGGGTTTAAAGCACTCAGATCGAAAGACAGGGCTGGGACTGTGATGCTCCTTTACTTTTGATCAATTCCCCTGTGTGTAAGAACATGCATTTCTCGCGTATTTTAGAGCACTTTCTCAGAAAATATGAGATGTTAGCAAGTGAAGCAGTCAGGGATTTTTCCCTGGTTTCAGCACTCAAGCGAGCAGCTTTCTAAGAAAGTGATCATCTGAATGCTGCTGACACATCTCCACAATTCTGTTCTAGATATGTTTGTATTCACTTTGCAAGCACCTGCCAATATCAAAATCTTTGAGGGGAAGGGTTAACATGGCTGTACATGCTCAATGCGACGTTCAGAACAAAGCTGGTTCTCATTAAAGGAATGGTACCCTGCTCCTCTGTGCTGTACCCTGCTCCCCTGTGCTCTACCCTGCTCCCCTGTGCTGTACCCTGCTCCTCTGTGCTGTACCCTGTTACTTTAACATCCCTGATCACATCGCTGGACTTCCTAGTCTGATGCACGTTATCTGCAGATATTCTTTCAACAAACAGGTAACCCCTTATAAAAGTTGCCCTCAGTAAGAGCACAGCAGAGTGTGATAAAGCACGGCAGAGGCATTCCAAAGCATATTAAAAACAAACCATCATATACAATGGCAAAGGCATAGTGCGCTATAACAATGAGAATAGCATGGGGGTAAACTGCAGCTTTCCCATTGCAATATTCTATAACAGACTGTGCAACCACGGGACTGCCACCCCCCTAAAGGTCTGTCCCCACGTGGTGGTCCTGTGGCCCCGTGTCTCAGACCTCCGCCCCAGCACAGCTGCTATAAGCCTCAGCGAGCCCACATTTATTTCCAAGCATAGAAAACAGGAAGTGAGAAACTGGAACAGGAAATACTTATGAAGTATTATTATGAAGACGAGAGAAAGGAAAAACAAATGCAGGGCCTGCTGGTGTAAATGTTTGCCTCGAGGGAAAAGCACCCAAAGTGTCTATTGAAACAGAGATCGGGCGGTTTCATATTATTAGCAGCGGTTACACGTCATAATTATTGCTTCTTTTTGTGGTTAGAACAGAAATGGAATAAAATTACTTTTAAAAAAGAAATGTCTTTCTTTCCTAGATGCTGCAATTGAATTGAGTGAATTGTCTGTCTGTCTGTGTTTGTCTGGTGGGTTTTCACTTCTTGCCTGATATAAATGTTTACCGCTGGGATTTCCTTCCACAGCATCTATGGAAAAGGCTGGTTTAGATTGCTGTGGTCATGAGTCAAGGGTGTATAGCAGTGTTCCCATTCCCAGTCCTGGGGACCCCCTGTGTCTGCTGGTTTTCATTCCAGCTATTTCTGAACTGCACCTTTAAGTGAACTGCTTATTTGCTTCATTAGACTTGTAATTGTTTTCAGCTTTTAAACAGTTGCAGAGTTCAAGTCACTTATAAAAATGGTATAGCTAACTCAAACTCTGCAGCTGTTTAAGAGCTGAAAACAATCAAAAAGGTCGAATGAAGCAAATGTCGAATTCAATGAAGTGTCTCATTAAGTAAGCGAGAACTCTGTTGGAATGAAAAGCAGCAGACACACAGGGAGTCCCCAGGACCGGGGGCGGGGAGGCTGCTCTATAGGATGGGAGACAATCATGCAATATTCAGGAAGTTGTTTCACCTTCAATGGAACTATCATAGGGGGTATGTTTGCAGAGCTTGTCTGCTGCCACAGTCATTTTTTCCATGTGCATCGAATCCTATGCAAGCCAGCTTGTGCCCAATATCATCTTGAAATATTTCCCATCATGCCAAACAGCAAACTGAAGACTGGACATGTTTAAAGATGACACTCACATTTAAAAGTGATTGCAACATGTAGGGAAAATGACCTTAAAATGGGTTGATTAAAAACTGCTGTCAACCCTATACCCTCTGACTTAGTGTTTACGCGGATGGGTGGTTGAGTGTTATGGTTAAGGTTAGTGTTATGGTTAGGACTAGGGTTGAGAGTTTGCAGCAGGCTTGGGGCTTTGCTTAGGTCTCTTCATTTGACTGGGGGATAGGGTGAGCATCAAGGTAAAGGCTGGGGTTAGAGCTTTCACACTCAAACAGGCTGGAATGGAGGATTAAGACAAGGTGAGAGCTTAGTGCTTGAACCCGGGGTCAGGGTAACTGATCATCACAGCAGACTGGCTCTAGGATCGAGAATGTGGTCAGCACTTTGGAAGACAGCATCTGCAGAGCACTAGAGCATCACAAAGGCATCAATCAATGCAAATTTCCCTTGCATGTGTCTAAAACCAGCAGTGCATGAGCACCCTTGTCAAAGTTTACCACTGTAAATTTGCACTGTGTTTTTGCAGTTTTCCCCCAGTATTTTCCAATGATTATATAGTTTAACTTAGTTTTCGGTAAGGTTTACCGTGCCTCTCTGGTCTTTACAATGCTTACATATTCTTTACACTCTGCCCTGCTTTAACTGGGGGAACCTAACAGGGGCAGCCAGTGGAGAAGAGAGAGAGAGAGAGAGAGGAGGGAAGTCATGCTATCCTTTAAATACCCATTTTTATGTGCATTTGTATTTTTAAAGACTTCCTTCCCCTTTCTCGTACTGTGCTACTGAAGGGACTTCTGTGGTTTTGAGTTCTGTGTGGGGATGAAGTGAAGATGAGCTGCACTGGCCTGGCAACCTTCTCAATCTATTAGGTGTGTATAAGGCCATCCCACCTTACAGCCAGAGCACATTCACCACCCTGGCTCTGCATCAGGGAGTTAGATCCTGAGGAAAGCCTTTATTTTTAAATACAGAAGGAGAGCTTGCAATTCACTGTATTTCTGGAGATAGGGAAGTGAAGCTAATTAAACCCAAGATCTGCAAAAACTCACTGTCTATTGACTACATGGCTGTCCGTATATATAAACTTCACTGAGCTTCTTTTTAAAAGCAAAACAAGTTCCATTATGAATGTGTCTAGCAGCTACAGTCTCCTTCTCCCTCTTCCTTTCCTTCTCCCTCTTCCTCTCCCTCTCCCTCTCCCTCCCTCTTCCTCTCCCTCTCTCCCTCTCTCCCTCTCTCCCTCTCCCTCTCCCTCTCTCCCTCTCTCCCTCTCCCTCTCTCTCTCTCTCTCTCTCTCTCTCTCTTCTCTCTCTCCTCTCCTCTCTCCTCTCCCTCTCTCTCCCTCTCTCTCCCTCTCCCTCTCCCTCTCCCTCTCTCCCTCTCCTCTCCTCCTCTCTTCCTCTCCCTCTCCCTCTCCCTCTCTCTCTCTCCCTCTCTCTCTCCCCTCTCTCCCTCTCCCTCTCCCTCTCTCCCTCTCTCTCCCTCTCTCCCTCTCTCTCTCTCTCTCTCTCTCTCCTCTCCTCTCTCTCCCTCTCCCTCTCTCCCTCTCCCTCTCCCTCTCCCTCTCTCTTCCTCTCCCTCTCCCTCTCCCTCTCCCTCCCTCTGCCTCTCCCTCTCTCTCCCTCTCTCTTCCTCTCCTCTCTCCCTCTCTCAAGGTGTCGGGCAGTCTGCGTCTCCCTCTCTCTTCCTCTCCTCTCTCCCTCTCTCAAGGTGTCGGGCAGTCTGCCTCTCCCTCTCTCCCTCTCTTCCTCTCTCTTCCTCTCCTCTCTCCCTCTCTCAAGGTGTCGGGCAGTCTGCCCGCAGCTCAGTTGAATAATTGCAGGTTTGTTAAACAAGACAAATTCATGCCTCTCCCTGCCCACAATGAAACTCTTCTTCCCCCTCAATGGAGATAATGAGACTCCACACACACAATGCAAATGGCAGGCCTGCTCTCAATGGCTCTGGCGCGGTATTGAATCCGCATTAGCCTCCTGCCTCAATAGACGCTGACCCCCTTTATTGAGCAGGTAACCAGAGAGGCATGCTGGCCTGAAACTGTTAGTCTGCAAGACAAGGGCCTGCTTGTGCCAGTGAAACCACCCCTGAACACATACACCTGAACATGAGACGAGACACCTGCAGGCCCTGGAGCGCCAACTCTACAGTGGGCAGCACAGGGGAGCAGGGTACAGTACAGGGGAGCAGGGTGCAGCAGAGGGGAGTAGGGTGGAGCAGAGGGGAGTAGGGTGCAGCACAGGGGAGTGAGGGTGCAGCACAGGGGAGCAAGGTACAACACAGGAGAGCAGGGTACAGCACACAGGAGCAGGGTACAGCACAAAGGAGCAGGGTACAGCACAAAGGAGCAGGTTAAAACATTATAACACTAAGTATTGTTTTATTTTTATTTTTTACAACAGTGTAATGCCAGTCATGCAAAATCCTAAAAACCTACAATTCCATAAAATACAATTCCACACAATTACAATTCCACACAATTACAATTCCATAAAATACAATTCCACACAATTACAATTCCACACAATTACAATTCCACAAAACCTCAATCCAGTGTTTGAATTTACATACAATGCCCAGGTAATCACCAGGTGTTATTGCCTAATTAACTCATTCTTGACCTCCCAGCACAGGCCCACACCCAGAGACCGTACCTGGGGCTCTGGCTGACCCTGCACTGTCCTGGGCATCTCGCTACAGGAGCCAGCCTGTCTGGCACAGAGCATACAGTGCGATTGCAGCGAGGGAAACCCTCCAGGGCTGTCAAGCACAATTAAGCTGTTTCTCAGGTTTTGAATCATTAACATGGAATCCTTTAAATAAAAAAAAACAGGAGTTAATTAAAGACGGGAGGTAATGCTTTGAAGAAACGGCCCTACATGTCTTACAAATGGAGCAAGAGGGAGGGCTGGGGATCACACAAGGCAGAGAAGGGCCAGCACATTTCCATCTGCACGTCATTCCCCCTGAAATTCATTTCAAACCTTAATTGATGGGGTCTTATCAGATGGATGAGCATTTGGTTTACATTAGAGCTCCTCTCGGACACAAACGCACAGCTCAACAATGTGGTTCTGTTTGCTGGATGTTTGTTTTATTTCTATTGTCCTGTTTTTTTTTTTTTTAAATAAGTGCACGAGACGTGAATAACTTAATAGCGTAGAAAACTGCAATGCATTATCAGAATGTTGTAGGTGAGCCCCAGTACAGCTCTGCCATGACAGCTAACAGGAACGTCTTTACTCTACATTGATTTTGCTGTGTTTGCTGGACAATCATTGCTCAATATTTGTGCAGCTTCTCCGAGATTTGCTTATGCATCTGTCAAACACCTATAAAAATCACAATACAGATTAAAACACCACTACATTTATACAACAATCAAATCCAGCACACACTATCAGCTAGTCGTGTGTAGTGGTGCTATTTCCACTGTACCAACACTAGTCTGTTTTACTGTATACTAACCTGACAGATATTTAAAATGTAGTCTCATCCCAGCCATGTGTAGTAAAGCTCTGTGATAAAAACAAAAACAAATATGTGTTTTTATACAGATATATTTTTGGTTCATTTGGGTTAAAAACAAGTTGGAAACAGTGACAAAGATCTATCGATGGGTCATGCTCATTTGTGACAAACAGATAGATAGAGAGATAGAGAGAGAGAGAGAGAGAGAGAGAGAGAGAGATAGATAGATAGATAGATAGATAGATAGATAGATAGATAGATAGATTTGAATTGCTTACATTTTTCTTAATTTTTAAAGATATATAAACAGATAGAAAGACAGAAGGATCGATATATTCTTATTATTAGTAGTAGTAGCAGAAGCAGTATTCCTCATCATATTCTTCTTCTTCTTCTTCTTCTTCTTCTTCTTCTTCTTCTTCTTCTTCTTCTTCTTCTTCTTCTTCTTCTTCTTCTTCTTCTTCTCATTATTATTCTCATTATTATTATTCTCATTGTAATGTTTCATTCTGCGAGCCCCTCACTCAGCCCTATCCTCCCTGCTGTGTGTTTCTATCATCTCTGTCTGTTTGTTTGTTTTACCCTGAGCTCCTTTTCTTTCCCCTGCTGTGTGTAAACACTATCAAACACTGTGCTGTGTGCCTCCTAGCGCCTGTCTCCCCGCTCCACACAGGACCCCCTCCTTTCTGCAAACAAGGCGTGGAGTCCAGCTACTAATCCCAGTCAACGGGTTTAGCAAGAGCAGAGAGGATCATTACTCAGACCCCACTAATTGATTTAAGATGGCAGGGTATTCACACTTAAAAGCTGCTCAGCGGTTTGACCTCTGCTCAACAAAGACAAACTACCCTGATGGATGTTGACTGGCTGGAGCGCTTTCTTTAAATGCAAATGAAACTCCAGGCCCGGGACCAGTGCTGGCAGCTTCTCTGCAGGGATGTGTTCATTTATGAGGGGCACCTATCTTATTATTTAAAAGAATCTGTTGCATTAAGAGTTAAACATTTCGTCACACTGTGTGAGCACAAAGCTGCGATAAAGACAGAAAGAAAGACGACTGTTTAAAACTAAATGCAAACATTTAAACCGTCAAGTGAATTTTCATGAGCCCAGCAGAATGTTCATATTGGCGATGGTATGAAAGCACCACAGTAGCAGAGAGGGTGCTGTTCTCAATACTGCATCAAAATACCGTGCTACGCTATGCGGTGCTATAGCACATGATACCATGTCATAATTGATCTGTTCCCTGACTGGCTGTTATTTGTGTTCTGGTTTAATTACACTGAGAACTAATCTAAAGACCCCCCAAAATAATTTCACTTGTGACCCAGGTGAAAGGCTGCCTAACACTGCATTGATCCCCTATTACTATGTCCCTATGTGACTGGCACAGAAATGATCGTGAGAAACTGTGGGCAGGGAATTAGTGATCGAGGGAATGATGCATAATAAGGTTCAGTCCTCAGCTGTGATGCTTGCAGGGCTTGTTCATTTTGACAGGGGATCCAACCCCTTCCCTCTCTCTTCAGAAAGCAACTGCTTGAGTGATGGAGAGGTTCAATGAAATGGGATTTGCCTGTAATTGAGAATGAGTGTTTGTGCGTTCCCTCGTTGACCCCCCCCCCCCTCGCCCCTCCCTCTCCTCAGAGAGCGGGGCCTGTCACAGGGATGAGAAGAAGAAGATAACAGCAGTGAGTTCCAGCGGATTGTGGCAGTGACGAGTCTGTGGCAGGCTTCCCTCTGCTCAGGTCTGCTAATCTGCATGGGAAGCCACATTATCTTCAAGCTTGAGCCCTGTGGAGTGAATAAGGGAACGGTGGGGAACGTAGAGCAGGGTGTTGCTCATGTACTGCATGCAGCAACTCTTTGACTCTTCATTGAAAAACTTCATTTCCATGTGAGAATGTGGACTGGAGAAAACTCTGGACCTTGATTGGAGATCCACTCAGTGAATGAATTATTCAGTGTGATTTCAATGAGGCAGGTGTGTATAAAAGGGAGCACCTGGCCTGTCTGTTCAGTCCTGTAGAGACCGGGGTTTAGGAAGGAGCTGCTGTGCTGTGCTGTGCTGTGCTGTGCTGTGCTGTGCTGTGGTGCGGTGCTGTGCTGTGCTGTGCTGTGCGGTGCGGTGCTGTGCGTGCGGTGCTGTGCTGTGCTGTGCTGTGCTGTGCTGTGCTGTGCTGTGCTGTGCTGTGCTGTGCTGTGCTGTGCTGTGCTGTGCTGTGCTGTGCTGTGCGGTGTGCTGTGCTGTGCTGTGCTGTGCTGTGTGCTGTGCTGTGTGCTGTGCTGTGCTGTGCTGTGCTGTGCTGTGCTGTGCTGTGCTGTGTGCTGTGCTGTGCTGTGCTGTGCTGTGCTGTGCTGTGCTGTGCTGTGCTGTGCTGTGCTGTGCTGTGCTGTGCTGTGCTGTGCTGTGCTGTGCTGTGCTGTGCTGTGCTGTGCTGTGCTGTGCTGTGCTGTGCTGTGCTGTGCTGTGCTGTGCGGTGCGGTGCTGTGCTGTGCTGTGCTGTGCTGTGCTGTGTGCTGTGCTGTGCTGTGCTGTGCTGTGCTGTGCTGTGCGGTGCTGTGCTGTGCTGTGCTGTGTGCTGTGCTGTGCTGTGCTGTGCTGTGCTGTGCTGTGCTGTGCTGTGCTGTGCTGTGCTGTGCTGTGCTGTGCTGTGCTGTGCTGTGCTGTGCTGTGCTGTGCTGTGCTGTGCTGTGCTGTGCTGTGCTGCTGTGTGCTGTGCTGTGCTGTGCTGTGCTGTGCTGTGTTGTGTGCTGTGCTGTGCTGTGCTGTGCTGTGCTGTGCTGTGCTGTGCTGTGCTGTGCTGTGCTGTGCTGTGCTGTGTGCTGTGCTGTGCTGTGCTGTGCTGTGCTGTGCGGTGCTGTGCTGTGTGTGCTGTGCTGTGCTGTGCTGTGCTGTGCTGTGCTGTGCTGTGCTGTGCTGTGCTGTGCTGTGTGTGCTGTGCTGTGTGCTGTGTGTGCTGTGCTGTGTGCTGTGCTGTGCTGTGCTGTGCTGTGCTGTGCTGTGCTGTGCTGTGCTGTGCTGTGCTGTGCGGTGCTGTGCTGTGCTGTGCTGTGCTGTGCTGTGCTGTGCTGTGCTGTGCTGTGCTGTGCTGTGCTGTGCTGTGCTGTGTGTGCGGTGCTGTGCTGTGCTGTGCGGTGCTGTGCTGTGTGCGGTGCTGTGCTGTGCTGTGCTGCTGTGCTGTGCTGTGCTGTGCTGTGCTGTGCTGTGCTGTGCTGTGCTGTGCTGTGCTGTGCTGTGCTGTGCTGTGCTGTGCTGTGCTGTGCTGTGCTGTGCTGTGCTGTGCTGTGCTGTGCTGTGCGGTGCGGTGCTGTGCTGTGCTGTGCTGTGCTGTGCTGTGCTGTGCGGTGCGGTGTGGTGCGGTGGGTTGCTGGAAGATAAAACTTGTTATTATTTGTTAAAAATCTTTTGTTTTGTTTTATTTTTGTTAATTAAAGGTCCTCGGGAGCATCTCTGTTTCAGCGGATCCCTGATTCCTTGCCTGGCCTCGTTCCCCTAACCCTTGCAAGGCGACAGTACGAGCAGAAGGATAAGCCTCACCACCACTGCAGATCATGTCTGTATGTGCTGCGTGTGTGCACTAGCACAGATACACTACAGATAAGAATCCAATGCAAGGTTTTTATTTATTATTAATTTATCTCTTAGCGGATATCCTTGATATCTGCTGAAACATCAGCTTCAATTTCATTTCCTTTTCCAGAGCATGTTATTCATTTGGTTTCAGCTGTGTGTGTGTGTGTGTGTGTGTGTGTGTGTGTGTGTATCTATCACTTTTCTATGTGAAAGACTATGATTGTGTTTTTGCAACCACTATCTATATTAACAAGTATAATATTAATGAAGTTGGTAGTGCTGATTTTTTATTTATGGACAATACATAAGAAATATAAGAACAGCAGAAAAATTCCCGGACAAGAAGAGGCCAATCAGCAGAAATGTCTCCTACCCGCAATACAATGCATTGTATAACCCTGGAAAAAAGTATGAGGGGGAATCACAACACAACTGAGCAACTTTACTATTAATGTACTTTCAGCAGTAAAGGGTTTATCGGATAGACAAGCATTTCAGCTAGGGGCTTCATCGGAGTAGGCTGGAGTGAACTGCAAACTAGACATGTGAAAAGCGAGTGCCCCGAGATACACAGGGTCCTGACAGCATGGGCTCCCTGGAGCCGCATGTGGCCCTTGACCCGGCTCGTGATGACTCCTGGCTCTGGTAATGTTCTGGAGATCTCGACAGCGCTGCCCTGAGAGCCGTTAGCCTGCCGAAGCCGCTGTGCGCAACACAAGCAGGGCGGTTGTGCTGTGCTCACAGTGGCGAGTGGTTACTGCAGGAAAGCGTGTTCCTAGAAGTGAGATTGGAATCACAGAGGTTTGCACCAGATATCAGCGGTTGTTTTATCTCCTATGCACAACTAGTAATGCCACTGGGGAGATAAGAGGCTCTTCTGTCAGCAGAACGTGTGTCAAAATATTTCCTATCAGATGTGATCTGACTGAACAACACTCGCAATATCAAGGAGGTGGGGCCCATACACAGAGAATATGCTGGTTCGTTTGGATAATCTATGTGTTATTAATTAATAACAGTAAAATGATTTCACACAGTAAGTATTATAGGAACCTGTTTGGAAGTCTTTGGTATTGAATGACAGAGAGATGTTGAAGGGATGGATTAGAAATCTCACTTCTCTGAGGGTAGGTAGGGGGCACAGATAGAAACTGCACTTCTTCTATTGTGGTCAGAAGGCACATCAGAAATAAGGACCGTCCAGCCAATTTGCACATAAGAGTGAAATGTGAAAGTCATGGTCAACCCCAAGCTATTATCTCCTGCTCAGTATTGCCATTGAGTCTGAGGACACAGACCAAGAGAGTTCAAAGAAACCTGTGGGTTAGTTTCACCAGGTAACGAGGCTGAGCAACCGCTAAAAAGAAACACTGGGGTCCTTATTCAAGAAACAAAGCAGACCCTGCCGCCCTGAGGGCTCTGCAGGGGTCATGCTGCACCAGTGAGGGATGAGCCTCCAGCCCAGCTCTCAGCAGACAGACCAGACAGCCACTCCTCTCGGCTAGCTGGGGTGCTTGAGTGTGAATGGGGCGCACCTCATTTAGCAGTGGAAGATCACTGTGCTGTATTGAGTATGAAGACAGTGGAGCTAGGCACCCTTGGATAGTCACTTACTTTCCCCCTATGAGAGAGTCAGAACCATGGAGAGGACAGCCCTTATGAAAGTTTTACCCTGTAAATCTGCATGGCAATTTTATCCAGTTTTCTCATGCTTTTACAACGGGTGTGCGATGCATTTATTTTTTCCTAAATATTTCTGCAATAAAAAAAAAAGAAAAGCTAGCAGTTTGAATATAAAGTGGCCCATGCTCTGGCAGGCTGTAGATTGCATCTCTGTGCAGAGCGATCTGCTGCTGTCATGAACTTCATATCTGATACAAATCATGCTTCAATCCTTCCACTGGTCCACAAGCACACAGAGACATGCTGAAAAAACACAAACTTGAGCACAAATGCACACCAGCATTTTTAAACAACCTAAGATGATCAACTTGTACACAATCACATGGAGAACAAACCCCAAACAGAACAGATCTTTTAGAATGAGGTGCCAAACAGGGACCAGTATTTCAGTGGTAGCTATTTAATAATAATAGATCACAGATCACATTTCCATTCTTTATTATTTATTATTTAAAAAGAACAAAGTTCAAAACAAAGCTTTTTTTAAATTTATTTATCGTTTTTAAAATACATTCTACCTTTACTGTAGGAAGCTATCCAAGTTAGCAAAAATGCTGCAACAGTTTGCTATAATAATAACAATAATAACTCAGCACAAATCTTCTCAGATATTCCAGTGGGTCAGGTGACTCCCTCCCTCCCTCTCAGTTCTTAACAATGTCTCCAGAATTCCAGAACGGAATATCATGGCTATCATGTTCCAGAACTCCATTCACGCGGAACGCTGAGTGCACTGCAATACACACACCCACACACGCGCACACACACAGCCTTGCTCTCCCCTCCTTTGCTTCCTCTCAAATGTGAAACATATGGCTCTCATTGAGCCTGATTGTGGCCCAGCATGCCAGTCCATCACAGGTGCTTGTCAGATCCCAGCAGGACAACAATAACACACAGGCCCTTTCACACCTTGGAACTGCAGTGCGTGTCAGTGGAGCGCGGCAGGGCTGGACTCAACTCTGCTAATAGACTCTGCTCGTTCAACTGGCACACAGGGGCTCTGCATTACTCTCCATTCACTGCACTCCAGACCTCAGGGGTGGAAATGAGACTCCCATTGGAACACAGTCTGATCCATTCCTGGTTTTACTTCACAGAGTCTCACAAGAGTCCTGTCTTTTGTGGCCGCTGCTCTCTCTCTGCAGTTACATCTTTCCTCTGCTGTATAAAAGCTGGCTGTCTGCAAAGGGTTAGCCCCGAGCTCATGAGCGCTCGTCTGAAAGCAGTGGGACTATCGGAGAAAAAGGGGGGCAGTGAAAAAAAAGAAAAAGGTTATTTGATTAGTTTTCCTGGCAGTGACACAAAAATGCAGGGAATGCAGTCAGCGAAAATAAAAACATAAAGAAACAAAGCAGAGGCACACTGGAGGAGGTGTGCTTTTGAAAGTTTACCGCTGTATTTGTGCACAGTATTATTGATGTTTTACCATGCTTTCCCCATGGTTGTACTCTGCATTTACACTGCTTTGCCATGTTTATTAATATGCTTTACAATACTTCGCTGTTCTTTACAATGCTATGCTTCCCTATGCTTTATCATTCTTGAACTGTGCTTTATTGGTCTCTGATTATCTCAGTAGCTCTGCGCTAATGCTGTGGTTGGTGCTGGTCTCTGATTATCCCAGTAGCTCTGGGTTAATGCTGGTGCTGGTCTCTGATTATCCCAGTAGCTCTGGGTTAATGCTGGTTCTGGTCTCTGATTATCCCAGTAGCTCTGGGTTACTGCTGGTGCTGGTGCTGGTCTCTGATTATCCCAGTAGCTCTGGGTTAATGTTGTGGCTCGTGCTGGTCTCTGATTATCCCAGTAGCTCTGGGTTAATGCTGGTTCTGGTCTCTGATTATCCCAGTAGCTCTGGGTTAATGCTGGTGCTGGTGCTGGTCTCTGATTATCCCAGTAGCTCTGGGTCATTGCTGTGTTTGCACCTGTTGCTGGGGAATGCTTGCTGCTGATGCTTGGCTGGCCTGCCACGGTGCCATCATTGTGCTCCATAGACTCAACACTGTCAGGACGATTTCCACACCGTCTCCTCACCCTGCCCGGGCATCCCTCGATTCAGAGTCCTCTGGGTGACCTGAGACAGAAACCATGTGAGTGAGAAACGCAGGCATGCAATATTCCTGCAGTGAGCTCTGCACGCTCCATCAGGAGATGTTTGGAAACTGGAGGGCGTATTTGAATGATCTGGATACCGTCAACTGAAAAACCGTCCTATCAATGTGTTCCTAAATGCAGTTCCTTGAACTGGGCTCTGAGTCAGGTGGTCACTGTAGTTCGTGAACACTGTATATTCTCTTGAGGAAGTTAGTGTTAGCCTCAGAGCTGAGATTACCACACTGAGGCTGACAAGGCTTTTGCAACTGTACAAAATGTTAGTGTAAGTTTTCATCAAGATTTTGCTAATTTAACAATCAAAGTACAGCAACATTGGAGCAAGACTATCATGGTAAATTTGCACAGTAATCTCTGGGCTTCACAATGCTAACCTGTGCTTTTCCACACTTTTCCTATGGGAAACTTTCATAAGGGAACCAATCCAGCCTGATGCCAAAACTATTTTTAGGTTGTGGAGACAATGAATTCAATGAGTTTCTGTGGAGGTATATTGAATTTGCAGAGCCGTCGCGGGCTGGTGATTAGCGTTCTCATTGTTTCTACACAGACTGAATTAAAGTCACCTCCAGTGTTCTCTGCTTGGAGAGTCAGTCTGTATTGTTGGTGTGTTCTATGACAGGAAAGAGTCCTGGAGTCTGCAGACACAGCTGGGACGCTTCTATACGGGGGTGCAGGGAGCCTCTGGGTCTCGGAGGCAGCCATTCTGCACCTCACACATTTAAATATACAGAGTGTAACAACTAGCCCGCTCACACACTAATGCAAAGAAACAGCTCTGTTTTTTGTTGTTGTTGGTACTCAGTAATGCATTTAAAGACATTTCTGTAGTAGGGTATTGCAAACGAGACCTCAGTTTTCAAAACACAACGTAACCAAAGGGAATTGTTTATAAAATCTAAATTCTTAAAACCGTCCTTAAAGTTGAGAACTAAACTCTCATTCACCATTAGAGACTGGTTTTCAGAACCTAGATCCATTGCTGTTGAGTATCAAATGGCCCGACACAATATCCAGCAGCCAAACTTTCTGATGTCACTACTGTGCATCTCTTCTTAACAAACAGCTTGGTCTGAACAACGACAGATAGCAGGGTCTTATCTCTGAGTGACCCCCCCTTTAGACTGACCCCCTCCCCCCCGTCCTTCCCCAGAGCTGACAGCTGCTCTGATCCCCCCACTCTGACCTCCCCTTATTGTATAGAAGTAATTTTTGCTGTAGCTTTAAAGTCATTATATTCTCCATCACAAGGCAGATTTTGAAATAGTTATAAGACACAAAGCAGAGAACTACTGGAAACAAGGGATTAAACTGTAAAGGTATTCAATCACAGTACAGCAGTTTAGATATACTGTGTACAATAGCAACACAAACACATTGGTGCCCCTTGGGTCTGACACCCCATGGTTTGGGATAACGGATCAATCATTCAGCTTTCTGAACACGTTAAGGGTTAAGTGAATAAATCAACAG
>NC_054556.1:1480925-1528425 GCF_017654505.1 Polyodon spathula | reverse complement strand
TCCATGAATACTGTACGTACAGTCCCCAGTATCAATATCGGCAGTCTGTGTGTTAGAGAGAGTTTGTCTAAGGGCCAGATATCAAATGCAATTTTGATGCTGCAGTTTGTGTTGAAGCAAAATAACATTGGAAATCTTACAAAGCAAGTGACAGAAGCTCAAAACATAATTTAAGGGCTGAAAGATGCAGCTCTATAGTAAACAGAGTTCATTTTTGTGATTGATTCATTTTGCCCCGGAACTTGTTTTCATTCGCTTACAGGCTCTGTATTGTAATGCAATTCCTGCAATGACAGTATTTTCTTTACTTTCATTTTTCAACATGTTAAACTTATTACTTTATAACTGACCTCAGGAAAGAGTTAAGATTGAGCCTTGATTTAAATACTTCATTTCCATGTGAGAATTTGGACTGGAGAAAACTGTGGACTTTGATTGGAGATCCACTTACATGTGGTGAAGGGTGAGGATATATACACAGTATATTGCTCTAATAATGTTAATGCTCTTCAATCGATAAGTCTTTTACTGTGCAAGCCTTGTGCTCTCTCAGCTAGTCTTGGGCTATCTTACCTACATTAACATTAGGTAGCCCAGGATTAGCACTAACCTGCCATATCCAAGGTAGTGTGCTCCATTCACAACGCTTCAACTTGCACTTTATTTAAAGGGTTTTTAAAAGCAGCTGTAATAGTGTTTTCTTATTTGTTTATTTAAACTGAATAATTTTGAGACTGTAATACACACACACACTGCTGTGCAAGTCTTAGACAGGTTGCATTTTATTACTTTGATGCATTATGAGCATCAACACTTTACTCAAAGCCTCCACTAGTGCTTTCTACTATTATAACAACCTTGACTTGCATAAAGAAGGATAGTAGCCTTGGTAAACTAATTATTATAAATGTTTCCCACAGTATAAATACAGCAAAGTGTAATGAAGCACAGTGAAAGCATGGTGAAGCATAGGCAAGCATTGTAAAGCAGAGAGAGGTCTGGTAAAGCATAGGAAAGCATTGTAAAGCACAGAGAGGTCTGGTAAAGCACAGGGAAGCATTGTAAAGCACAGAGAGGTCTGGTAAAGCATAGGCAAGCATTGTAAAGCACAGAGAGGTCTGGTAAAGCATAGGGAAGCATTGTAAAGCACAGAGAGGTCTGGTAAAGCACAGGGAAGCATTGTAAAGCACAGAGAGGTCTGGTAAAGCATAGGGAAGCATTTTAAAGCACAGAGAGGTCTGGTAAAGCATAGGGAAGCATTGTAAAGCACAGAGAGGTCTGGTAAAGCATAGGGAAGCATTTTAAAGCACAGAGAGGTCTGGTGAAGCATGTAAACACATACATGGCTCCCCATTGTAAACTATGGGAAACCATGGGAAAACTGCAAAGTTACCCTGGAAATATACTGCGGTGCCCTTTTGCTGATAGAGCAGTGCTGTCATGTGACCCCAGTACTGTGCTGGGTGTGTGAGCAATGCAGCTCTTCAGAACACATAGCACGAGGCCCAGGCTCTCTCAGGGCAGTGTGTGACTGCCAGCCCAGAGCCAGGGCCATGTGCAAAACAGTTTCACGTATTTATTACATGTTTGCTGCTGGAGAGTCCCACGACCACCCGCAGAAAAATGTTACCAGGGTATTACTGCACCTCCCCATGCTTTACCCATGGCTATACTGTGCATTTACCACAGCTTACCCTGCTGTGCCATGTTTCTGAATAGGCTGGACCACACCTGGCTATTCTTCACAGTGTTTACCTCTGCTTTCCCAGCTTGCAGTCTCTGGTCATTTCCCCTATTAAAATGTTGCAGTGTATGGGGTGCAGCAGTGGTGTACGGGTGCATTGTCAATGACAGGACTAAATTATTGATAATCCCTTCGCTGGAGTCTGAATCGCTTACAAGCCTGGCATGTAACTGAACATGTGAAGACTGGCCTTGACAAAGCCAGGATCAGGGGGAGATTAGCCACAATGTCTGGGAAGGTGGCCAGTTAACTACCCTTTCTGTGTCGAGCAAGAAAACAAACGTTAGGGCCCGATTTCTAGGCAAATTGCTTGGAATAACACACAAATATGTGAGGATGGGGAAGAAGAAGAAGAAGAAGAAGAAGAAGAAGAAGAAGAAGAAGAAGAAGAAGAAGTATTCTTCAGTAGTCCCTGAATATGCCTGCCAGGCTTTGTTACAATAAGTGACAAACAGTGCACACATCAAGATAACACGTAGGCACAGATATATCAAAGTGCAAGATTTTGCTCAAAAGAGCAAACTTCCCAATGTTTCGATGTGTTTAGCATGGCTTTGTGAAGGGAAAGTGTGTTTGAAAACAAAAAGTGGAGGTACTTACAGGCTTTAGATACATGGCATCTACACTCACTTATTGCTATTTAAATATATTCATGTGCTTGTGATGTCATTTACTTCATAGTAATTGATGTACCGATCTTCTATTCATTGCTATTTAACCCGTCAGGCCTCGCTGTATTGAGTCTATGTGACCATTTAATTTCCTTTATTCTTCTATATCATACATTGCCTGATTTTGTTTCTTCTAAAACAACATATTTTAGGCCATTCTAGGTTATTGAACTATATATGTATTTCATAGGCATAGTTCTCCCCTAGATACGCACCCACAATCTCTCACAACAACAACAACAACAACAATAATACACAAATGAGCTGTTGGTTTTTCCTTTCGCAGTGACAAGCTGCAGGCCTAGCCCTGGGTTCCCAGCTGTGTCAATGTGGCCTGTAATGTATTCTATTACAGTGTAATGTTTGAAATCCTTATTGCTGTTTAACAGGACAGACCAGAGAAGTGGAGAGGCGGGGCAGGGCGGGACCTTGCTAACCTGGCTGGCTCTGACTGGTTGAGTGACAGGGAGACCCGGAGGGACTCACAGAGAGAGAGAGAGACTAACAGAGACTCCATCAGCTGTATAATTAAGAGCAGCTGTAATCCTACCAGGTGGAGGGTCCTCTTACACAATGTAGGAAGCCATTAGCTGGAAATACAGCCACAGAGGTAGACATGAAATCAGTTCAGGGGGGACAGATTGGGTTTCCCTGTTTCCATACACTCACTCCATTACCCAAATGTGCCAGTCCATTTAACTAATACATACAAGAACATTGATACCCGTAATAAACAACATTACACAGTGAATTACAGCTCAAGGAGACGAGAGAGGGAGCGAGGCAGAGGAGGGGGGAGAGAGAGGGAGAAGGAGAGGGAGAGAGAGAGAGAGGAGGAGAGATGGAGAGGGGGGGGAGGGGGAGGCGGGAGGATCGAACCTCGCATCGCACATTCTTTGAGTTAAAATGAGGATACCCACCAATGCAGATGGAGACCATCCAGCCCAAATGTTTGTTTATTTATTTCCTATGATATATTACATATTTTCTATTATTTTATATATAACATGTTATATCATTACATTTGTTCATCAATTACTTCTTATCTTAAATTGCTACCTCCTGTGATTGATTTGCCTCCTTTGGGATCCCAATACACAGAACTGAACTATAGAGCTGTTTTCTGATCTTAAATATATTTAATAAATGGGTAAGAGAACTGCTATTAGCTACTTCCAAAGCAAGCTTCTTTAAATACAGCAAAAAACTGAGAAAAAAAAACTCATATTGTCTGGACTTTGGTGTTGATAACATATATGTATTTTATGATTTATTAACACAGCAAATTAATTTATTTGAAGTAAACATCTCTCCATTATTCATGTTAAAAAGCTGCTTGAAAAAAAAGCATATTGCATGTTGAGCACAAAGTGAATAAAATCAACTAAATGAAATGACTGCTGGGCTCAAGTGTGATAGATAGATAGATAGATAGATAGATAGATAGATAGATAGATAGATAGACATGCTAATAAATACAAATAGATATAGTCATGCAGTAGTCATGCTGTAGCCATGCCGTGCTCTACTTCACTGAAGCAGTGGTTGTGTGGTAGTCATGCTGTAGTTGTGGTTGTCTTGTCCACTTCTTGCAGACAACAAGAACTGACTGTCCAAGACCCCCCGTTCCCTAGGACGGCTAGGGCTGCATGACGCCACTATCAACTTCACACTAATCCTGCTCAAACGTAAACAGCCTTAGAAAAAACATCATTCCACACTTAAACTGTATCAAATGTATCAAAGCCCCAGCTGAATGATATCACTCGCTGTGAAGGGGTCATGCCCAGGGCACACACAGCCACATATCAACTGAGTGCATTCACTGTTCCTTTAAGTCTAGACCAAGGGTAGTGAGGATCTGCACCAATTAAACAGAGGAGGATCCCTGAAAGCCTTCCTTCAGTATTAATCATAGGGTCATTTGACACATGTAGCCTTAAAAAATAGAGAAAGTATGGTAAAGCATAGGCACACATTGTAAAGACCAGAGAGGTAACACAAAGCACAGGCAAGCATTGTAACTATCAGAGAGGTAACACAAAGCATAGGCAAGCATTGTAACTATCAGAGAGGTAACACAAAGCATAGGCAAGCATTGTAAAGACCAGAGAGGTAACACAAAGCACAGGCAAGCATTGTAAAGACCAGAGAGGTAACACAAAGCACAGGCAAGCATTGTAAAGACCAGAGAGGTAACACAAAGCACAGGCATGCATTGTAAAGACCAGAGAGGTAACACAAAGCACAGGCAAGCATTGTAAAGATCAGAGAGGTAACACAAAGCACAGGCATGCATTGTAAAGATCAGAGAGGTAACACAAAGCACAGGCATGCATTGTAAAGATCAGAGAGGTAACACAAAGCACAGGCAAGCATTGTAAAGACCAGAGAGGTAACACAAAGCACAGGCATGCATTGTAAAGACCAGAGAGGTAACACAAAGCACAGGCAAGCATTGTAAAGATCAGAGAGGTAACACAAAGCACAGGCAAGCATTGTAAAGATCAGAGAGGTAACACAAAGCACAGGCAAGCATTGTAAAGATCAGAGAGGTAACACAAAGCACAGGCAAGCATTGTAAAGATCAGAGAGGTAACACAAAGCACAGGCATGCATTGTAAAGATCAGAGAGGTAACACAAAGCACAGGCAAGCATTGTAAAGATCAGAGAGGTAACACAAAGCACAGGCAAGCATTGTAAAGATCAGAGAGGTAACACAAAGCACAGGCAAGCATTGTAAAGATCAGAGAGGTAACACAAAGCACAGGCAAGCATTGTAAAGATCAGAGAGGTAACACGAAGCACAGGCAAGCATTGTAAAGATCAGAGAGGTAACACAAAGCATATTACAAAAAAAAAAAAACATGGCAAACCACTGTAAACTGGCTAATGGATAGTATAACCATGGGAAAAGCTGAGGGAAAACTGCACATCTGCTGAGGTACACTGTTATAAGAGTGAGATGTATCCAAACACCACTTCAAAATCATTAGAAACCCAGTCCAAAATATAACCTGACAATGTCTTCATACACAAAATCATTCATTTCTAATGTCATTAATACCCTCCATAGTGGGTCAATTTGGGTGGATAAGTGCCCTTGTCTTGATTAAAGCATCCCTTTATGGCCTGCACTACACATGTATGTGTACAGTGTGTGTGTACATGTGGATTGCAGGGGCTTGCTCTGCATCTTTCTTGATGCTTGAATGGCAGGCTCTCCCGAGAATAGATGCACAGCCAACTTGGCATCATTCTTTATATAGAAATAAGTCTTTATTGAATCTGTTGTGTTCCCACGCTGTTCAAACCTCCTGTCTCCAACTGACCAAAGCAACCTCTCGGCTTTATTTATTAAGGGTGCAGGCTCAGACTGACTCCTATCAATAATTGTAAGTGTCCCACTGGGGATCATTCAGCCGATGCTACATCTATCATCCTCTATAGAAATCCCAGTTCTCCCACAGCTCGTCCAGCCCTGAGCCCCGGAGCCACTGCTGGTGCTGCTGACCCAATGCAATTGAAAATCATTTTTGAAGCTGTGGCATTATATCACAATGTGCTGTGAAGCAGCTTATCAGATCAACAGGGTGTCCTCAGGGAATCGCTGGCCAAGCCACAGAGCATCTTCCCAGGCCTGGGTCTGGATTCTCCCACTGTTTGCAGAGCATAGCCCATCACTCAATCCCGGGGTGTGTCGAGAAGTAAGGGTATTTCTATTGGCAAACAAAACTCCAACACCAAACCTAACCCTAACCCTAACCCTAACCCTAACCCTAACCCCAACACCAACCTCTTACTTTAGAAATTAAAATAAATAATAATTTGTATAACATTAAAAGTTTTCGGATGTTTAGGATCTTCTAAACCAGCGGTGAAATTCTGCCGGTGCTCACTGGCCCTCAGTAGCGACTCTTATTTTAATGCCGGTACCGGTACCAGGACTTACTGGATCTGCTTCTCATCCAGCGCGCTTGCATTGCATCCGCTCGCACGGTGGTTTATTTTACACAGTCCACTAACGTTCTCTTCTGTTAGAAAATGTCTCATCACAGAATCTAAACATTCACAAAATATTCTCAAAATGAGCCAATGGCAATGGATGACCTATTCACCTTAGTTATTGGTTATGTATAGATTTTTTCTTTTAAACCTTCAAAACAATGAATATGATGGAATTTGCAAAATACAGACGTTTTCTGAGGCATGTGAAATAAAAACCGTTTAAAAGTCAAACATGAATTCTGGGAACTGCCTTACAGAGAAATAATATATCATTATGTTCTTAATGTACGTGATGAAACTAGTATGTTACTGAGTTTTTGAATGCTACTCCCATGAAGCTAAACATTAAAGTCATGGCTGTGCCCACACTATCCAAGTAAAGTTGTGTCGTGTTCAATTAAACTCTTCATTAATCCGGTTGGTTAATGATTCAGAAGTTGACCGACCGTTCGGCGAGAGAAAGAATGACATTTATAGTAATTAATTATAAGATAAAAGTCTAGCTGGAAGTGTTTCTTTACGCGTGTGAAAACATTCGATTACAGTAAATCTTGATTGCAGATCATTTCAGAGAATACTGTGGAGATTTGAAATAAAATGGTCAAGTGAAGTACGTGATATTTTTAATAGTGGTGCCTGTTACATCAACAATGTCAGCTCCTGTTGTACATTGTTTGACTAAGACCTTTTTGCATGGTTATTTTTTGTATAATATCTCCTTTAGGATATCTTGAAATGAAACTCCCTGTACAACAGTTAATGCACAGTGTAAAATTTCTTAATACCCAGGTTTAACTGAAGTGTTACATCCAGCTGATAGCCACAGGTGGGCCTGGGGGGTGGGCGTTCTGCTGTAATTGTGAAGCAATATTTGGGTGGGATCTTCCTCTCACACTACCAATCATGTGCAAGCCACGTTTGATTGACAGCTTGTGAGACAGTTGGCGTGGATCTGTTGAAAGTCGGTTGAAAAGTCACAGACATTTATTTTAATGTGCATTTTTTAAAGTAAGTTATCAGTAGGGTGGCAGTCAACATGGCAAAGTAAATCTGCACACCCAAGTTAGCTTAGTAGAAAGGCTCGAGTGAACGTGATTAAGACAGCTGGCCGAATGCTGGCAAATAGCGTTAAATTGCTGTGCTTTGAGAGAAATGTGCGATTTTCTGGAGTGTCATGACCCGACGCTTTATCCTTTGTAAGGCGGAGCGGAGACGAGAGGAGGCTAGCTAGGCAATGGTAAGTAACTGGCTGACTTTCATTGTATTTAGTAATTGCTTAAACTGTTGTGTTCTCGCTGGTTTGGTGACGTAGCGTGTTTGACTTTTTAAAGTGCATTCACTGCGAATATATGTAAGTACATTTATTTCCTGTCAAAGTTGCTTTCACTTCTTGCAATTTACCGTGTAAAAGTAGGCATTTTATTTTCCCCACGGTATTTCACACTGTGAATTCGTGCTTTTATCAGCGGCGTGCATTTGGTTACTGTGGCAACGCGGTCAAACAGATTCCGCCTTCAGAATTGGTGTTGGAGTCAGCGGCCTGTATGATGTTACAATGCATCAGTAATTTGAAGGTATCTGTGGTTTTAATACTTCATAATTATTTCTGCTTAGTATTAGAAATGTAAAGAAATACAAAAACTTGGGTTGTGTCGTTTAAGGTTTGAGGTTAACTTTTTAAAAGATTTATTTTAAAAGCAGCAAAATAATGAAACTGCACGTTCCTTTTCATTAGCATGTTAACATAATTTTAAACGGTTTACAGAACTTGAACAATGTGGCTGAATTTGTGTCTCAGATGTATTTGTGTCTGCTTGCTACGGTTTTTTTGCAGCCAAGGCAGAGTCTCTGTTTAGCTGAACTTGAGAAAATGCAGTGAAAACGAAAGCAGCCACTTTTATCTGGAAACGAGGTATTCTCAGCAGGGCTAAGATTTTAGTTTTGGTTTGAAGGCAGCAGGAGCTTCGCATGATTTTTAATTGTTGCTTGACAGACGTCTTTGTGCAGAGTGACTTACAGAGGTAACAAGGTATTACAATATAGGTAAGAGATCACAATACAGCTAAAAAAAAAAAATCAATACAGCTTTTTGATTGATTTTTTTTGTTTCTGTTTGCATTTTTTTTTGTGTGCAGTTAAACGGTGTTTGCAGTTATTCAGCACAGTGTGTTTGTTTCTGTAGGTTGTATGCAGTGTGCTCTGTACATACAAGCACTGTTATAAACTACAGACAATGTTCGCCATGCTTCACTCCGACCCGTACATTATCAGTCTTGGCTACTTCAGTATTTTCCGCTTCTTTGTTTAGGGTGAATTGGTTCTAGTTTATCAGTTCTATTTTGTATTACAAAATTATCATATAGCGATCTCAATACATTTTAGAAGTATTTATTCATTGGCACTCAAATTGGCTTATTTTGTGTAATGCTCACACCCGGCTCTGCATACGAGTAGTGCGTACCAGTGCTTTGAGACTTCAGCCCTGTTCAAAACACACATGTGGCAGTGATAGAAGTACATTGAGAGGGTCCCGGTTATACACACACCCCTTTATACATGCTTCCCATAGTACAGCAGGTTTAATAAAGCAGAGTGAGATCATAGCAGAGGTATGGTATTGCCCGTGGAGGTATGGTAAATCATGTTGCAAGCCTTGATAACTATTGTACCGGTTCATGCATATTATAACCACAGGGACAGCATGGGGGGAAACTGCAGCATTATCATGCACGCTTACAGTGATAAACCTGTATATAAGTGCACACACCCATATGGGAGAGCTGGTCAATACTGGCACGTTGGTTCCAGGTTGTCAAAGGTACACACAGAAAGCTATCTGTCTCAAACTGATATGGTGCCACCACCGAGGGAGCAGAACAGCCTTTCTGAGTCTGTAGGGATTTGATGCAGAAGAGGAGTCCCAAAGCGCTGGCCCATTATTAATTCAAATTCTCCCCCCGAACAGCCTGCCGAGTCGCTAATTCCACATGCTACTAGCGTGCAGAGCACACTGTGGTGTGTGTGTGTGTGTGTGTGTGTGTGTGTGTGTGTGTGTGTGTGTGTGTGTGTGTGTGTGTGATAAACAGTTCATTAGCGCACAGGCTGGGAGATGGCAGTGTTTTATATAGCACCTGATTACAAAGGGATTGCACAGGGATGAAGATTGATACCCAAACTGTGGGAAAGCAGCTCTTTGTTATACAGGCTAGTCTTGCATTCTTAGCAAACAGAAGGGGCAGGGTATGGAATGGAATGATGTTGCATCACAGGAGATGAAGAGCAGAAAATGCATATCATATGTATTCTTTTTGCATTGTCACACCTCATGTCTGTGGTCATTACCTCATTAGTGTAGCTGGCCAATTCTCCGATTTGATGCTGCGTTTGTAATTGCAGTTTCCAAACTGCAACCCTAACCCTATCCCTCACAGTGACACCCACCCTAATCCCTCACAGTAACACCCACCCTAATCCCTCACAGTGACACCCACCCTAATCCCTCACAGTGACACCCACCCTAATCCCTCACAGTGACACCCACCCTAATCCCTCACAGTGACACCCACCCTAATCCCTCACAGTGACACCCACCCTAATCCCTCATGCACTGGGATTTAGCCAAAGGATTGCGTGTGCAGCTCACGGTTACCTTGCTGAAATCCGCGCTGCTTAACCTCCAGTGCAAGGCTTTGAAACAGACACTGATTCCACTGTCATGGCTGATGGCATCTTGGTTTCTAATCCGAAGCTAATCCTGGGAGGCTCGGTGGGACTGTCCTTGACTAGGATTTCAGCATCCTGTCCAACTGTGACTGCTGGACTATACAGCTAACCCTGCTCACTGTGACTGGACTATACAGCTAACCCTGCTCACTGTGACTGACTGGACTATACAGCTAACCCTGCTCACTGTGACTGGACTGGACTATACAGCTAACCCTGCTCACTGTGACTGCTGCTAACCCTGCTCACTATACAGCTAACCCTGCTCACTGTGACTGCTCACTGTGACTGCTGGACTATACAGCTAACCCTGCTCACTGTGACTGGACTATACAGCTAACCCTGCTCACTGTGACTGGACTATACAGCTAACCCTGCTCACTGTGACTGCTGGACTATACAGCTAACCCTGCTCACTGTGACTGGACTATACAGCTAACCCTGCTCACTGTGACTGCTGGACTATACAGCTAACCCTGCTCACTGTGACTGGACTATACAGCTAACCCTGCTCACTGTGACTGCTGGACTATACAGCTAACCCTGCTCACTGTGACTGGACTATACAGCTAACCCTGCTCACTGTGACACTATGCTAACCCTGCTCACTGTGACTGGACTATACAGCTAACCCTGCTCACTGTGACTGCTGGACTATACAGCTAACCCTGCTCACTGTGACTGTGACTGCTGTGACCCTGCTCACTGTGACTATACAGCTAACCCTGCTCACTGTGACTGGACTATACAGCTAACCCTGCTCACTGTGACTGGACTATACAGCTAACCCTGCTCACTGTGACTGCAACCCCTGCTACTGTGACTGCGGGACAGCTAACTGGACTATACAGCTAACCCTGCTCACTGACTGGACTATACAGCTAACCCTGCTACTGTGACTGGACTACAGCTAACCCTGCTCACTGTGACTGGACTATACAGCTAACCCTGCTCACTGTGACTGGACTATACAGCTAACCCTGCTCACTGTGACTGCTGGACTATACAGCTAACCCTGCTCACTGTGACTGGCTATACAGCTAACCCTGCTCACTGTGACTGGACTATACAGCTAACCCTGCTCACTGTGACTGCTGGACTATACAACTAACCCTGCTCACTGTGACTGCTGGACAATACAGCTAACCCTGCTCACTGTGACAGGACTATACAGACCCTGCTATACACTGGACTACTACAGCTATGCTTTTACTGTGGGAAACATTTAATAAGGTGCATCTCTGAACTCTCCAGAAGTGTGGGCTCCCAGGTGGAGAGCCAGTCTGGTGTGAATCTGTCCCATTGAGGTTCCCAAACAGCTGACAAGCACCTCCTCATAGCATAGCAGTAACGGCATCACACCGCCTCTCCCTAATTGAGAGAACCCAAACCCCAGAGGCTCGGAGTCAGTGAGGGGATTGCCATTAAAATGCATGAGAACGCTGGCCTGCCAATAGTGGCCAATAGCGAGGGCATCTCTGAAAGCTCCTGCTCGCGAGTAGGAGGCTTCCTTCGTGAGCAATGAAGAGCCGTGGTGCTAATGAGTGAAGGGTTAGGGGAGCCAGGAGGGAGGCCGGGGGGACCAGAGACAGAGACAGAGAGGGTAGGGAATGTTTTTCCACCGGCGCTCAGAGATTACACAGGATCAGAGGGTTTAAGGCATTCTTATTTGAAGTTGTTTTTATTAAAACGGCACATTTGTAGAGTCCTTGAGCTTTTTGAGTGTGTGTGTGTCTGGATGCTTAATTAAACCTAGCAAACATATTTCCCTCCCCAAAGCCTGGTTTTTAAGGAGCATTGTCTCAGCAGGGCCAAGGGGGTTCACCCTAGTTTCGTAGAGTATCTCACTGTAAGATTAAACCGTTAAGATCACACAGGTTCATTGATTATTTTTTATCAGTTAAGTTACTGAGCGAGCACTAAAAAAATAAATGCTGAATGCATTTCCTGAAGCCGCTGCCTACAGTTTCCATATCCCAATACATTCAGTACAGGACTACAAGTAGCAGCATGCATTGAGTTTAAAACACATAAAAACTTTGAGAGCGAGAAGAGAAGAGAAGACAGAGGGAACAGAAAGAGCAAACACAAAATCTGAAGTCATCTAAATGGGAAAGGACACTCAGATAACCTTGCCGGCTAAAAGCATCCTTTATCAGTCTCACACTGATAATTAAATGAAGGAGCTCTTTTCCATTGAACAACTGATCTGTAAATGATAAACTTAATTATTAATTAACTGTTCAATTAAATATCAATCTGGAGCAGCCTCATCCAGGAGTCACTAATAGCTAGACATGAACGCCAGCAGGATTCACTTTCTCAGTGACTTTACAAACAAACAAGAAACATACAACTAGTAACACCACACATGTTTGAACTATTGTACAGATAACAACCAACTGTTAGCCGGGCGAGCAGCGATGTATCACCTTTAGAAATGTTCAGCTAGGGGTATGACTGGTACCGGGTACCAGCACAGCCCTTAGTGAGTTAATACAGCCAGTCACTCTCACAGCGAGACTGAGACACTGCATACAGTGTAACTGCTGTAGAAGCTCTTAGCGAGACTGAGACACTGCATACAGTGTAACTGCTGTAGAAGCTCTTAGCGAGACTGAGACACTGCATACAGTGTAACTGCTGTAGAAGCTCTTAGCGAGACTGAGACACTCTGCATACAGTGTAACTGCTGTAGAAGCTCTTAGCGAGATAGTACAGCCAGTCACTCTCACAGCGAGACTGAGAGACTCTGCATACAGGGTAACTGGGACCCCACAGGATGTTGCCAATGTAGTTGGCCACCGGCTATTTAGAATAGAGGGGCATGACTGGCCACTGACTCAGGTGTCTGGAAGCTCTCTTTTGAGTACAGTGCACATTATTATGCTTTTTTCCTTTCCCTCAGGAATGATAATAATAATAATTGTTCAGGAAACTCAAAGGAATGTGGATTGCATAATGAGGCAAACAAACGGTCAGTAGATTTAGCGACTTTCTGTCGTGCATACGGATGAAGTCAGTGTGGCCTAGTGGTTAGAGCAGAGGGACTGGGAGGCAGAGAGGGAAGCGGTGTGGCTCTAGTACTTCGATTGACTGGGAGGGAAGCAGCACGGCTCTAGTGGTTAGAGCAGAGGGACTGGGAGGCAGAGAGGGAAGCGGTGTGGCTCTAGTACTTCGATTGACTGGGAGGGAAGCAGCACGGCTCTAGTGGTTAGAGCAGAGGGACTGGGAGAGAGGGAAGCGGTGTGGCTCTAGTACTTCGATTGACTGGGAGGGAAGCAGCACGGCTCTAGTGGTTAGAGCAGAGGGACTGGGAGGCAGAGAGGGAAGCGGTGTGGCTCTAGTACTTCGATTGACTGGGAGGGAAGCAGCACGGATCTAGTGGTTAGAGCAGAGGGATTAGGAAGGAGTAAGTCATGTAGCAGTGTGGCCTAGGTGCTGGACCTGAAAAGCATAATAATGAAAAAAATACATATAAATCAGTTTGTGAAATAAACAAAGAACAGTTTGTTTAGCGCAGTTGATAAGTGCCTGAATCGTCCGAGCAGTCCTTCAGTCACTCACATAAAAGGAGCCAGACAGGAGTGGATGGGATGGTTTCTGTAGCGCCGCTCAGCTCAGCCCTCTCCCTCCTTTCAGTCTCCTCACCCAGGCCAGGCAAGGAGGACGACGAAGAGGAGGAGGAGGAGGGCGGCTGTGAGGGTATTATTTTTCCTTTGTGCAGCTGCCAAGAAAGCACTTACATGGAGGCATTAGTGTATTGCTTGGCCAGCGCGCCACGCAAAAAGGCAAAGACTCCCCTCTCAAACAGCTAAACGTTAACTGAGGTTTTTATGCTGAGCTGGAAAAAGAGTGATATGAGAGAGAGAGAGAGAGAGAGAGAGAGAGAGAGAGAGAGAGAGAGAGAGAGAGAGAGAGAGAGAGAGAGAGAATATGAATCATAATGTAACAAATTACTTTATGCACAGAGAGATGAGGCAGCCTGGCCAGGACCATGTTTATTCCAAGCTGGACCGTTATTCTGGCAGGCACTCGAAACCCTTTGGGTGGGCTCAGCTACATCTTCTTGCATTATTGCTGCTGTTGTGGTTCAGTGTTTTTTTAAATAATTATTTTTAAAAATTATTTATTTTATTGCTACAGTGTGGTACTAGGGGTTAGAGCTGTGGGACTGGGACGAAGGGAGGCAGTGTGACACCAGGGTTTGGAGCTGAGTGACTGGGATGAAGGGAGGCGGTGTGACACCAGGGTTTGGAGCTGAGGGACTGGGAGGAAGGGAGGCAGTGTGACACCAGGGTTTGGAGCTGAGGGACTGGGAGGAAGGGAGGCAGTGTGACACCAGGGTTTGGAGCTGAGGGACTGTGACGAAGGGAGGCAGTGTGACACCAGGGTTTGGAGAGAGGGACTGTGACGAAGGGAGGCAGTGTGACACCAGGGTTTGGAGAGAGGGACTGTGACGAAGGGAGGCAGTGTGACACCAGGGTTTGGAGCTGAGGGACTGGGAGGAAGGGAGGCAGTGTGACACCAGGGTTTGGAGCTGGGGGACTGGGAGGAAGGGAGGCAGTGTGACACCAGGGTTTGGAGCTGAGGGACTGGGAGGAAGGGAGGCAGTGTGACACCAGGGTTTGGAGCTGAGGGACTGGGAGGAAGGGAGGCAGTGTGACACCAGGGTTTGGAGCTGAGGGACTGGGACGAAGGGAGGCAGTGTGACACCAGGGTTTGGAGCTGAGGGACTGGGAGGAAGGGAGGCAGTGTGACACCAGGGTTTGGAGCTGAGGGACTGGGACGAAGGGAGGCAGTGTGACACCAGGGTTTGGAGCTGAGGGACTGGGAGGAAGGGAGGCAGTGTGACACCAGGGTTTGGAGACTGGGGGGAAGGGAGGCAGTGTGGCACCAGGGTTTGGAGCTGTGGGAGGGGGAGACCCTCCTTAACCCGAACCGCCACACACTGGTGGTCCAAACCTCGTCTGACACCTCCCAAACCTCGACAACCCTGACCGTCCGTCACACCCTACCTCGACTCTAGCCCCAGTCCAACCCTGCTTCCCTGTGACACCTACACACTGACCCGTCAAACCCGATGCAATCCAAACAGGGACTGGGAGGAAGGGAGGCAGTGTGACACCAGGGTTTGGAGCTGAGGGACTGGGAGGAAGGGAGGCAGTGTGGCACCAGGGTTTGGAGCTGAGGGACTGGGAGGAAGGGAGGCAGTGTGACACCAGGGTTTGGAGCTGAGAGACTGGGAGGAAGGGAGGCAGTGTGGCACCAGGGTTTGGAGCTGAGGGACTGGGAGGAAGGGAGGCAGTGTGACACCAGGGTTTGGAGCTGTGGGACTGGGACGAAGGGAGGCAGTGTGGCACCAGGGTTTGGAGCTGAGGGACTGGGAGGAAGGGAGGCAGTGTGACACCAGGGTTTGGAGCTGAGGGACTGGGAGGAAGGGAGGCAGTGTGGCACCAGGGTTTGGAGCTGAGGGACTGGGAGGAAGGGAGGCAGTGTGACACCAGGGTTTGGAGCTGAGGGACTGGGAGGAAGGGAGGCAGTGTGACACCAGGGTTTGGAGCTGACTGGGAGGAAGGGAGGCAGTGTGACACCAGGGTTTGGAGCTGAGGGACTGGGGCGAAGGGAGGCTGTCACACCGTGTCCAAACCTCGTGGAATGTGAGGAGAGCGGGGAAGGCGGGGAGGCAGTGTGACACCAGGGTTTGGAGCTGAGGGACTGGGGCGAAGGGAGGCAGTGTGGCACTAGGGTTTGGAGCTGAGGGACTGGGACGAAGGGAGGCAGTGTGACACCAGGGTTTGGAGCTGAGGGACTGGGACGAAGGGAGGCAGTGTGACACCAGGGTTTGGAGCTGAGGGACTGGGAGGAAGGGAGGCAGTGTGACACCAGGGTTTGGAGCTGAGGGACTGGGAGGAAGGGAGGCGGTGTGACACCAGGGTTTGGAGCTGAGGGACTGGGAGGAAGGGAGGCAGTGTGACACCAGGGTTTGGAGCTGAGACTGAAGGGAGGCGGTGTGACACCAGGGTTTGGAGCTGAGGGACTGGGAGGAAGGGAGGCGGTGTGACACCAGGGTTTGGAGCTGAGGGACTGGGAGGAAGGGAGGCAGTGTGACACCAGGGTTTGGAGCTGAGGGACTGGGAGGAAGGGAGGCAGTGTGACACCAGGGTTTGGAGCTGAGGGACTGGGAGGAAGGGAGGCAGTGTGACACCAGGGTTTGGAGCTGAGGGACTGGGGGGAAGGGAGGCAGTGTGGCACCAGGGTTTGGAGCTGTGGGACTGGGGGGAAGGGAGGCAGTGTGGCACCAGGGTTTGGAGCTGGGAGGAAGGGAGGCAGTGTGACACCAGGGTTTGGAGCTGAGAGACTGGGGGGAAGGGAGGCAGTGTGGCACTAGGGTTTGGAGCTGAGGGACTGTTTAGTAAGACAACACATAGATTCCCCCAGTTTCCCTTTGGCTAAGTAACCTTTGATTTCCTGTAAAAGGGAGTTTGTCTTTAGAAAGAGAAATCGAGAAACAGAGAGCATGCATGGTGAAGCTGGGGTGAGTCTGTGCTTTAATCCAGAAACAGAGAGCATGCATGGTGAAGCTGGGGTGAGCCTGTGCTTTAATCCAGGTGCTGAAGGGGGTGGGGGTGACGGGGATGTTTGGGGGGTATTATTCCGAGGGAGGGAGGGCTGCCTGTGTGACTCACAGGAATCCCCTCACTGTCCTATGTGAGTGTGGGGGGCGGCTTCACTCTCAACACAGGCTCTTAGATGTCGAAAGATTTAGTACCCAAAGAGCGGAAATCAAAGAAACAGCTTTCTTTTAAAGAATGCAAAGACATTTACTGCTGTAGAGTTTTGTTTTTATTATCTGAGTTATTGTTTGAAGAAGATCAAACAATATGATATTATTATTATTATTATTATTATTATTATTATTATTATTATTATTATTATTATTATTAATAATAATAATAATAATAATAAATCCTTCACATGTGTTCGGAATTCTGTCAGCTGACCCCCGTGCCTCCCACTGAACTCTTCTCTGTGTTTTTGTGGGGGCGTTGCATATGTGATGTAGGGTGTTCTTCATTTCCATCGGTGCTATGCAGCATCTTTTGAATTCACTGGGCTGCCTGTCACACGGTTTTGCAGACCTCTGTCTATCTATTTCTATATCTGTGTCGGACTGTCTATCTATGTAAGATCGATAGATAGATAGACAGAATCTTCATGGAGTACGAACATCTATTCAGTTTATATAATAAAGTACGTTTTAAAGCTAAATTAAGCAGCTGATATGGAGCTCCATCTCTCGCAATGACAGAACAGTCTGCTCTGTGCTCACACTATATATCGCTATAACTACAGTGCAGCTACTATGCAGTCAATTTACCCGCCTTTCAAAAGGTATCCCAAAAATAAAAAAATAAAAAAATTAATTCCAGGTATTTTTTTAATTGATTGAACTGAAAACAAAATCATTTGATAATGAAAGAACAGCCCCCCCCCCCCACCCTTTCCTATGACCTTGGTTGAGATCCATGTTGTGCATTAAGCAGGCCGCTCAGCCTGGTGAAAACCGAGACACTCAGACACATTACCCAGTGTCCCCTGACCACATAAACCTGATTTAAACTGATTTGTTTAGCAAACACAGGAAACGCAAGGCGCTGTAATGTGATTAGCTGGGCCAGTGAATAGACCGCAGGGGCCAGCAAAAACTGACACCCTTGGGGCTTGGAGTAGTAGAGAGGCCAGGGGAGAGGAAGGGAGGTGGGAATCTGAACCTACTCAGAGCTGCCACACAGAGGTGGCTGTTCGGTAATTAGCAGGATCAAGCATGCAGTGTCGCATCCATTGAACTGAAATCCTCTCAGTGCTAATCACTTTGCATTAATTCAGGGGTCAATCAGTTCAGTCCATTCTTCTTCTTCTTCTTCTTCTTCTTCTTCTTCTTCTTGGGTTGTGATCTGCTCAGATCTCAGAAAGCGACCCAGAGCAGCAGAAGACATTGAGAAAGATTCCTGGTGGGAATGCAGTCCACTGCGCTCCTAGAGCGATCCACAGGCAGTGCGATCACCCCAGTAAAACCAGGCGAGGCAGGCAGGCAGACGGAGACAGAGGGACCCGGGCCGACAGGTCATTGTTATGCATCAGGTGTAGCGCCAGCCTGCCATCTTTGTTCACCGCTGCAGTGTGCGGTTTGAGCACTTTATCTCTATTAATCACAGGCTCAGTCTGCCGTGGGAGCTCAAGACTGGAGATAATTAACTTCGCTGCTCAGCCTCGGCCCTGTTCTCTCTCTCTGTCTCCTCTCTTATCAGCTCCATCCCTCCAGACCTCCTTTGAAACAGTTAAAACTCAGCCTTTTCTCTGCTCCTAATTCCCCTGCATTGATGTGCAGCATGGTAATGTGGTTCATAGCTTAATCACATGCCCTCCTTGTCCATGGCAGCACCTCTAATGTACAGTTTCTCTTTATTTTAAAATTGACCCACAGAAAATTTCTGAGGGGACTTTAAAGCTTTCTTTATACCTCCTTTTAATTGAAGGCGTTATCCTATCCCATACACATACCCCTTTCCGCTCCATACAACTGATTAGCACTGAGAGGGAGAGAGAGAGAGCGTGTGAGTGGGAGAGAGAGTTTATTTTATTTAAAATGGGACTTGATGAATGAGGTGCCCTTCTCGAGGTTAAATCTTTGACTTTCACAATTTTACACAAAAAAAACAACCCAATTGAAATTTCTAATTACCTTCTCATTCTTCTTTTGACTTTCTTTTTAATGTAACACCTCCCTTACACAATAGAACACAAGTAATGGTGCCGTGCTGAGTAGCGTCTCAAAGTATGATTGGAGTGATAGAATCAGCGTTTAGAAAGATCACATACGCTACCATGTGCTTCTCACTGAGCCGAGCGCCATCAAGTGTTGCACCAAACCCACCTCCATTAAAAGAAGACAAAAAAGTGAAATCGTGCTCCGGTAAGAAATCGAAGAAATTACAAAATCTGAATATTATGGTGAAGAAGTGCGGATTTCATCATGAGGCAAACAAACGGTCAGTAGATTTAGGGACTTTCTGTCGTGCATGAAGTCAGTGTGGCCTATAGTGGGTAGAGCCAAGGGGCTCTTGTGCAGGGGGGCTGGGAGGGAGGGCTGTGCTGTGACTCTTGTGTAGAGGGACTGGGAGGTAGGGAGGGATGTGCTGTGACTCTAGTGGTTAGAGCTGAGGGACTGGGAGGGAGGGATGTGCTGTGAGTCTAGTGGTTAGAGCTGAGGGACTGGGAGGGAGGGATGTGCTGTGACTAGTGGTTAGAGCTGAGGGACTGGGAGGGGGGGAGTGTGATCTAGTGGTTAGAGCTGAGGGACTGGGAGGGAGGGTGCTGTGTGGGTCTAGTGGTTAGAGCTGAGGGACTGGGAGGGAGGGATGTGTTGTGGCTCTAGTGGTTAGAGCTGAGGGACTGGGAGGGAGGGATGTGTTGTGGCTCTAGTGGTTAGAGCTGAGGGACTGGGAGGGAGGGATGTGTTGTGTATCTAGTGGTTAGAGCCGAGGGACTGGGAGGGAGGGATGTGCTGTGACTCGTGTTTAGATCAGAGGGAGTGGGAGGGAGGGCTGTGCTGTGACTCTCGTGTTTAGATCAGAGGGAGTGGGAGGGAGGGCTGTGCTGTGACTCTCGTGTTTAGATCAGAGGGAGTGGGAGGGAGGGCTGTGCTGTGACTCTAGTGGTTAGAGCTGAGGGACTGGGAGGGAGGGATGTGTTGTGGATCTAGTGGTTAGAGCTGAGGGACTGAGAGGGAGGGAGTGTTGTGTATCTAGTGGTTAGAGCCGAGGGACTGGGAGGGAGGGCTGTGCTGTGACTCTCGTGTTTAGATCAGAGGGGGTGGGAGGGAGGGCTGTGCTGTGACTCTCGTGTTTAGATCAGAGGGAGTGGGAGGGAGGGCTGTGCTGTGACTCTCGTGTTTAGATCAGAGGGAGTGGGAGGGAGGGCTGTGCTGTGACTCTAGTGGTTAGAGCTGAGGGACTGGGAGGGAGGGATGTGTTGTGGCTCTAGTGGTTAGAGCTGAGGGACTGGGAGGGAGGGATGTGTGGAATCTAGTGGTTAGAGCCGAGGGACTGGGAGGGAGGGCTGTGCTGTGACTCTTGTGTTTAGATCAGAGGGTGTGGGAGGGAGGGCTGTGCTGTGACTCTCGTGTTTAGATCAGAGGGAGTGGGAGGGAGGGCTGTGCTGTGACTATCGTGTTTAGAGCCGAGGGAGTGTAACTTCTCTCTCTCCCTCTCTCAACTGCCACCGCTGTGTAAAACTCGTGTGGAACTTCTCCACCTCGCTTTTCTCTCTCCTTTCTAGTTCCCCGTGTCTGTCTCTGTCTCTATCGTTATCATCGTCTCCTTCAACTTTAGCAGAGAGAGTGCATTTATTTAGGAGTAATATTCCCATGGCAACTGAACAGATGGTGACTTTTGATTAGCTTTTTTTCTTCTGATGGCCAAATCACAATCCGTCTTTGAAATTAAATCAGACGCAGATAAGATCTCTTGTTCTGGAGAGAAGGGGAGAGGCGGAGGAGGCTGGCTGGATTGGATGCAGATTCCCTCTTTGAGTCTCCGAGTTGGAGGGGTGAGGATCGGACTGGGGAGGAGGAGGGGGGGGGGTAAGGGAGTGGATAGCTGGAACCTAATCACTCTGATCCAAATAAAAACAGGAGTAAAGATATCAATATAACGTCAGGCCTACTTGAATAATGTGAATAATTGAATAAGTGAATAATGACCAGAGTTATCTTCACACAACGAGTGCCAATTCTTACAATTCTTTGTGAAATTGAAACAAAACTGTTAATGTTAAGCAAACCAGCAAGGTTAGTTTAAGGTGGAATGCGAAGCCTGCATTTGTCTTGTAACAGTTTCATAAAACACGATGCTCATTTAATGGGACTTAAAAACCTTTGTACTCTATTTTAATGGCCTGAATGGATCTTAATAACGCCACTGCTTGAGTCAGTATAACAGTGGCAGATGGAAGCTATGGTAAAATACAGTAAGTGCTTGAACACGTCCTCACAGACTCCCCTGTTCTGTAGAGTTCAAGAAATCACGGTATAGCGTAGGTTGATCAAATCCACCCATACGTTCTGCAGACAAACCGCATCAGCTTGAGCCAAAACATTATTCTCTATGAATACGTTTTCTTCGAGTTTTAGCCCAGACAGAGGTGAAACTCTTTGATTGTAACTTTGGTTACCTCCCAGGAGTCCGGTCCATGTATTCTGACTGTCTCTTTGTGGACAGCAGGTGAGGGCTGCATGTGGTTTGAGCTGCTTCGGGTTCGGGCACACCTGCAGGGCTCTGCTGGAAGTGGCTGTGAACTCTGACCTCTCAGAGCCCCACCTGCCTGACCCGGGAGAGGAAAGAGAGCGTCCTAAAGCACTGCTGAAACAAAGAGGGAATTAGAACTGCAGCACACAGCAACTGAGAACAAGAAGATTTTAAATCATTGAACATGATCCCCACTCACTCACAGCACAACCACTGCTGATCCAGTCAGACACGCTCTCGCACACAATCGAGTGCAGGAGAACAGCAGTTAGCCCTTCGAAGAGTTCCTCATGGTGAAAGCTTAGCTTAGTGTGATGACGCCTAGTGAAAGCATGGCAACGCTAAGGTAAGCATTGTAAAGTATGGAAAGGTAGGGTAACCCATTGTAAACTCTGGTATATGTGATGTATAACCAGTGGAAATCTGCACAATGCCTGCACGTTATCTGTAGCGGTGAGGGACAGCAGCACAGTTTCAGACAGGCAGTGCTCGGCAGTGTTAGCAACAGCAAGAGAAAGGGGAGTGCACTGCAGCACGAGGCAGTGAAACGCTACAGAGTCAAGGCTGTTTCTTTACTCAAATGTACTTTAAATACATGATAGCGCAGTGCTTTACAATGCTTACCTGTGCTTTACTGTGCTTTCACTAAGATTTATTATTATACTTTGCTATTCTTTTAGCAATGGTGAACTTTTATAAGAATAAACAAGAGAATCTTACACTGCGTTGTAAACATTAAATAAAAATAAAATGTAATGCAAAAATTATATATATAAATAAATAAAATGAGGGGACGTGAGAGAATAGAGTGGAACAGCAATCCCCACTTTCTCAAACTGAGATGCAGTAATCCACTGTGATATGTCTAGCTTCTATGACCTACATTGATTGATTGAATGGCTGACAAAATTCTGCTACCCCTTCCTCTCTCTCCATCGCTCTATATACTGATAAGCAATCAGCAAGTCCAAATCTACCTCGCTTCCTCTCAGAGACTCGCTGGCTAGCACTGCAAAGCATTTGCTAATAGAAGTGAGCAATCGGATCATTTCCATTTGAAACAGGGCTCTGTTGCGGAGCTGTGCATTAGGCTGGATGAGTTTGAAATCCTATTAAGGAGGCACTAACAGTTCTCAGCTGAAAAGCAGGTATCCCCCAGTGTAGCTTTAAGGATGTTTAGCTGTAATTGGATTGGGGGAGCAGATGTCATTATTGTTAAGCAGTCTGGCACTTGATATTTTCAAGTTGTTTGCAGTAATTGTGGAAATTAGCATCTTGCTCTGGAGCAAAGGTCACCTTGTAAACACTGCCATTCATGTGTCATGAAGTGTATTCAGCAATAAATAATACCTTCCACACTGCAGCCCTGCTCTCTCACTACCCACTGCAGCCCTGCGCTCTCACTACCCACTGCAGCCCTGCGCTCTCACTACCCACTGCAGCCCTGCGCTCTCACTACCCACTGCAGCCCTGCGCTCTCACTACCCACTGCAGCCCTGCGCTCTCTCTACCCACTGCAGCCCTGCGCTCTCACTACCCACTGCAGCCCTGCGCTCTCACTACCCACTGCAGCCCAGCGCTCTCACTACCCACTGCAGCCCTGCGCTCTCACTACCCACTGCAGCCCTGCGCTCTCACTACCCACTGCAGCCCTGCGCTCTCACTACCCACTGCAGCCCTGCGCTCTCACTACCCACTGCAGCCCTGCGCTCTCACTACCCACTGCAGCCCTGCGCTCTCACTACCCACTGCCTTCCACACTGCAGCCCTGCGCTCTCACTACCCACTGCAGCCCTGCGCTCTCACTACCCACTGCAGCCCTGCGCTCTCACTACCCACTGCAGCCCTGCGCTCTCACTACCCACTGCCTTCCACACTGCAGCCCTGCAGCCCTGCGCTCTCACTACCCACTGCAGCCCTGCGCTCTCACTACCCACTGCAGCCCTGCGCTCTCACTACCCACTGCAGCCCTGCGCTCTCACTACCCACTGCAGCCCTGCGCTCTCACTACCCACTGCAGCCCTGCGCTCTCACTACCCACTGCAGCCCTGCGCTCTCACTACCCACTGCAGCCCTGCGCTCTCACTACCCACTGCAGCCCTGCGCTCTCACTACCCACTGCAGCCCTGCGCTCTCACTACCCACTGCAGCCCTGCGCTCTCACTACCCACTGCAGCCCTGCGCTCTCACTACCCACTGCAGCCCTGCGCTCTCACTACCCACTGCAGCCCTGCGCTCTCACTACCCACTGCAGCCCTGCCCTCTCACTACCCACTGCAGCCCTGCGCTCTCACTACCCACTGCAGCCCTGCGCTCTCACTACCCACTGCAGCCCTGCGCTCTCACTACCCACTGCAGCCCTGCGCTCTCACTACCCACTGCAGCCCTGCGCTCTCACTACCCACTGCAGCCCTGCGCTCTCACTACCCACTGCAGCCCTGCGCTCTCACTACCCACTGCAGCCCTGCGCTCTCACTACCCACTGCAGCCCTGCGCTCTCACTACCCACTGCAGCCCTGCCCTCTCACTACCCACTGCAGCCCTGCGCTCTCACTACCCACTGCAGCCCTGCGCTCTCACTACCCACTGCAGCCCTGCGCTCTCACTACCCACTGCAGCCCTGCTCTCTCACTACCCACTGCAGCCCTGCGCTCTCACTACCCACTGCAGCCCTGCGCTCTCACTACCCACTGCAGCCCTGCGCTCTCACTACCCACTGCAGCCCTGCTCTCTCACTACCCACTGCAGCCCTGCTCTCTCACTACCCACTGCAGCCCTGCTCTCTCACTACCCACTGCAGCCCAGTGCTGTCACTACCCACTGCAGCCCTGCTCTCTCACTACCCACTGCAGCCCAGTGCTGTCACTACCCACTGCAGCCCTGCGCTCTCACTGCCCACACTGCGTCCCAGCACACTGACACTGCTCTGATGAAGGTGGTTTCAAAGCGTTTCTGCTCTCTTTCTGAAGGGGCCTTATCAAAAGGAGGGATGAAAAGAAGCGTTATCAGTCCGCAATCTTGCATCCGCACAGGAGTTCAAAAAAACAGGAGCGGAAAAATACTCACTACACCTCGCAGAGGAAGAAAAAGATAATAATTCGAAGTGACCGGCGCTCTTGTTTTATCAGCAGAGTCATTAAGATAAAACCGAGGGAAAGGATTCAGGTTTTTAAGCAGGTTCTGCAGCCAAAGCTCTGGGGCTCTGATCTGTCAAAGACGTTTACAAGGTCTGCAGAGAAATCAATGGGGTCTGTGGTCTGGGGGTGTTGGAGGGGGGTCTGTTTTAGCCCCCAGTGCGCACAGAGGCTCCGATAGCAGTCCAGATAACTCTAAAATTCATATCCTTATCATTGGAATGAAACAAGCAAACGGGTCCACAGGCAGCACTTGCCTGTCTGTTTAATTAATGAAAAACTTTCTCTCTCTGTTTTTTTTGTTTTTTTTTGTTAATTTTTTTTTCAAAAGGGGGGATCGTAATCGTTGTGCTTATCCTCTGTTTTTCCTAATTGGAATCCTTTCTCCCCGCGCCGATATTGAGCTCCCTGCTGAACGCCCTGGCCAGCTAGTTAATACAGCTTTTCTGTGCTTTTTATCAATTAACAAAACGGTCACGTGATACGAAGGCCCTGCAATCTGGGAGTGGCACAAAGATGAAAGAACCAGATTTGATTACAACGGGAAACAGTTTCAGGGGAGGGGAGGTATCCTGTTCTGTTTAGAAAGAAAGAAGTTTTGAATTATTTTGTATTTAATTTATTCAAATTCTTTTTCAAAAATGTTTTTTATTGAAGTCGTGTTTTGTTCTAATTCCCGTGTATTGTATGTAAATGCACAGTTATTATTAGAGTGTTTTATTTCATCTGGCTATGTTGCATGCGTCGACTGCAGAAAGTCTGAATCAGTGATGATGCTGTTAGTTATGAGGTATGATACGGGAAATGTTTCCTTCAGTTCTACAATCTCAAAGAACAGAATTGAGCTGTACAGTATAGTGGTCCGTAAGACTAATGGATGAGTGGAGGCATGCAGGGGTATATCGGATGATAAAAGGGTATCGCAACTATCAGCTCAGGGCTGCCTCGGTTCCACAGAGAGGAAATGTACTTCACCCAGGGGCTAATTGGCACTAATATTTACCAGTTTGATCTTATCAGATCCTCTACATAAAAACCTTGCTTTCCTTATGAATCAATGAGTACAGACCCGTGAACATTAATCCATCACCCTCCTGCTACAAAAGCCATCAACTGTTTCTTTTTTTTTTCCCCACAACCAGCATGGGAATACGGGTGAAAAAACAAAATTATGAACTGCCTTAATGGAGTTTATTTGGAAACAGCAATAAAATTATAAAGTAATACCCCCCTCACATTCCGAGATTGCGTTCTGTTTGTTTGGATCGGTTTTCAGTTAAGTGCCTATGAAAATATTTGCGAGGATATTCAATTGTGTGAGAGGGGAAGGAACATGTCATTAGAGTACCTGAATTCATTTTGGAGATGGCTAAATGCACCGTAATGTCTGAGAGCGAGGGCAGGGGCGAGCTGACTCTAATTGTTTTTTAAGCAGGGCCTGGCTAGTTGCTCAGGTTACGCTGTAAATAAGTGGAGCTGGCACACTCTAGACACAACAAGCAAGACTGATCTGCTTCTGTACAGGCCTGCCCAGGTTATCAGGGCCATGGCAAATAAAAAAAGGAAATTCACATCATGTGCTTCCGCCCAGCGCCGAGGTCGCACAATAAAACAAGTTTCTATCTGCACTCATAATTAGACATAAATGTTTCCTATGTTGGCATCATACTTTTTAAATATATGTAACACATTTGCTTAAAATCTAATTTCAAGAATTTTGACATGGCATGCAGGCTTATAAATTCAAGCCAGGGCCGCTGGACTTCCCTTCAGCTGTTTCCAAAAAAAAAAAAAAAGAGAGAAAAGGACAAAAAACAGGGAAAAAAAAACAGATTGTTCTGGGCTGAACCTGCTTGCAAGTGAAGGCAGCTAGTCTGTTTAGAATGAAACAGTTTTTTCACAGCCAAAGCTGCGAAACAGTCAATACATGCCGCTAGTCGGTGTCATTCAAACCAGAAGATTATGTTAAAACATGGCGAGGCAAAGGTCAGCATGCAGTTCCCGACACCAACAATAAGACATGAAACCCACAAGCAGATGAGAACTTGAACCCTTTATGGCTGCTGCTGTAAATCAAGGTCAGTACACTAGGTCTATAAACAAAAATACTGCCCCTCTTCCTCGATGATAAGATCCGGTCCCTTTTTATAAAGGAACCCCTGCTGTCGATGCTCCTGGAAGCCCGGATGTTCAGGGGAGCATTTGGCACCAGAGAAACCAACAACATGGCTTTCATTTGACTTCAAGTGGAATATCTTGGGGAAAGCATCTCCTGTTTCTAGAACAAAGAGCTTCCTATATTCACTTTTTTTTCTATTTCCTCCGTGTTCGGACTGGAGATTTTACTTGGCTTCACCTTCTCTGTAAACCTGGCTGTGTCATTTTTCTAAAAAGTTTAAATTTGGAAAGAAATAGCGAGCGAGGATTAAGCCACCCTCCAGACCCCAAGCATGTTTCTTTTATTTATTTACTTGTTTATCTCACTGTTGATCTTATTTATCTGGGTATTTATTTCTGTGTATCTTTCTGATCTGTCTCTTCGCTGGTGTCTGTTTATCTTTCACTGGGTGTTAATTGACAGACACACTGCTTGAAAGGAAGAGCAGAAAGCAGCGAGCTGGCATGAACGGCACCATGAAGGACCTCAGAACACGAGTACAGAGCTTGTTAACAGAACTGCTGCAGAACTCCTGACTAATTCTCTTCAACGGCAGCACGCACAGAGGATGGCTGGGCACCAAGGAGCAGTGTGAGCAGAAGAGCAGCTACGATGTCGCGGGGCTGCCGTGGTGGAATGATACCACAGTGGGAACACATTGTGACACACCAGTGGTACCAGCAAACCAATACACAGCGGTCCACTGCAGTACCACGGTACCATAACTATACCACCCTGCTGCTTCTGGAGAGCTGTGCAATACCTGGTCCAAATCCACTGTCAACTTGCCATGCTTCTGCCTGAGTTTCTTCAGGTGATTATGATACATGTTCCGAAGGGCAAGAACATTTTCAGAGTTCCATTATCCCCTGCTTTATGGACCCAGGGAGCAATGCTGTAATTTTAGAGGTGTCTACTCACGGTCCTGGAGGACAATTCCCCTCCCTGTGGACACCCCTGCTGCAAGTTGTCTTTGTAGGTCTTCTCTCTACTACAGTAGCAGAGGTTTGAACTTCATTGTATCCCAGCACAATCTGTCAATATTCCCAAACTGATAACTGTTTGAACTGCATGAACCAGATCTCTTCTGACATCATTCCATTTTGTCAAACTTTTCACTGTGTTAAATACTTTCTTTTTTTTTTTAAGAAGAATCATCCTTAACATGTTTAATTTATGTCACCCCACACCCCTTTTCTTTTTGAATTTGCCCCTGCCCTCAGTGGGAGCCCGTGGTAGATGTATCTCTGCTCAGCCTGCTTCGCTTTCACCCGCACTCAGAGACCGCTCGATGTTTAACCCTACTTACCTTGCTTTTATTTTTCTCTCTGTGTCTTTTCTTCTGGTTTTCCAGGGCTAATTTGATTCATTTTTAGATATTTATTCATCTCAATTAACTTTATCTGCAGCTTAAAAGGTGAGCTGCATAATATGCAGAGACGAGAAGGGGTCTGCCTTGGTGTGCAGCTAGCAAAACATTTTAATCCACGTTTAAAATCTCAAAGGAAAATGGGTTATCTTTGTTAGCTATATAGGAGAGGAGTAAGAGTGAGCACGGTTAGCTGTATAGCAAACACGGACTGAATCATGGTTTAATCTCAAACGTGGGCTCTAGTCGCAAATCTTTAATTCAAGAGTTTTTTTTATATAATGCTTGATATTCATGAAACTGTTCTGGACTCTCTTTTACAGTCAAGAAAAACAAATGTGAACGGAGCTCCCATGCTTTTGAGATTGTGAGCTATAGATGCTCGAAAGATATTTACTCCAAATAGTCATGAACGCAATTTTTTGTCTGAAAGAACAAGATAATTTGTATTTCTAAGATGGTCGATTTAAAGAATCTTAGACTAATTACAAACCCTGAAATGAAATGTCTGTGCTGTCTGTTTCTGGCTTGGTAACTTTTATTGGGTGAGTTTTTGCTATGTGTCATGCTAAGAGCAGTTGGATTCCAGCAGCACAGCTTTGTGCAGGTTGCCTGCGTGTGGAGAGCAGCTTGCAGAAGCTCTGGTGATTGATCTGACCTTGCATTGCAGGGAAGCAGCCTGAGCCCTGCAGGCGTTTATTGCCTTTAAACACACGTCACCGTATATCTTTTTGTCTTTTCCTTTTTCTCAAAAGCAAGCCCCCTTCCAGCAAAGGTACGCAAATTGGTAGTAAAGCTGGCACAGGGTGTCGTGGCGGGGGGGGTTGAAGTAAAACAGACCATGTAATCAGTTCTATGGGGTGGGGAGGGTTCTTTTGTACCTAGAGACGCTCGCTGCTGTCAGCAATTGAAATAATTAGGATGTCATCCCCCGTGGCAAAGGGAATGTAAATACATCTAAAATACGACTTAATGACATTTTACTCAGAGAGCAAGGGGGATCTGCTTCATATAAAGGAGCCATTAGAAGCACAATGAGAGCTGGGAGCCAGGGGTGCGGAAAGAGAGGGAGGGAGGGAGGGAGGGGTGGGTGGCGGTGCAGTTGGTCAGCAATGTGCAGGGATCCGGGGTGTAAATTATATGGGCTTTGGGCAGTCAAGGACAGGAATGTTACCGCTGACCCCTGGGTGACCCATGCGGCTTCAGTGTGACAGAGCAGCCCGGATTCAGGGCCTGCAATAAAATAAATCAAACAAGAGAGGACAGGGAAAGGGGCTCGGCCCGGGTTAAGGAAGCATGGTTAAATAGAGGTTAGTGTAGTGTAGCGCAATGCTGTTTTATTTTAATGTGCAGGTATTTATTGGTTTTTAATTCTGTAATGTTGTTTTCTTCATAATTAATATTTTTTGCAAAACATCTGAAAAAAAAAAAAAAACACTGCAGAACTAAAAATAAACAATTTAATAAACCCTCCAAGCTTGTGTACCATATACTGCCGTTCAACAATGCTATTAAGAGGGCCAGTGGGTCACCCCTAAAGGAAAATCACTAGTAGGATTGATAATCTAGCATTAAAGAGGGACTCTATGGTACACGGATCCCGAGTGAGACTCGGAGGCAGCCTGGTCTCTACTCTCCAGGATAAATTCCCAGGGATCCCGAGTGAGACTCGGAGGCAGCGCGGTCTCTACTCTCCAGGATCAATTCCCAGATTTCCAGAATACTGCTGACACAAAGCAGGCACACATTAAGCCCCAGAAAAACACAGCAAGTACTGTAATAATGACAGTAATCATGTTACAGGAGGGGACCAGCTGCACTTTGCAGTGATATTGGTAATGCAGTGCGGCACTTCTGAGGTTCAGTGGAGAGAGACGAGTCCAAACTGACATCGACACACAAGCCAATCCACTCCACTCCAATCCACTCCAATCCAATGTTCTGCTGCCACTGTACGTTCAGGATAGAAATGTCAAGTAATAGGGTTATAATGAAAGAACATGATGTTCTGTAATGCCTACAAGATACAACAACCCAGTCTGGCACACACACTGCAGCTAGCGGTCTCCTGCATGTAGGGTTGAGACAGGCACACACACACACACTGCAGCTAGCGGTCTCCTGCATGTAGGGTTGAGACAGGCACACACACACACACACTGCAGCTAGCGGTCTCCTGCATGTAGGGTTAGAACATAAGAACATAAGAAAGTTTACAAACGAGAGGAGGCCATTCGGCCCATCTTGCTCGTTTGATTGTTAGTAGCTTATTGATCCCAAAATCTCATCAAGCAGCTTCTTGAAGGATCCCAGGGTGTCAGCTTCAACAACATTACTGGGGAGTTGATTCCAGACCCTCACAATTCTCTGTGTAAAAAAGTGCCTCCTATTTTCTGTTCTGAATGTCCCTTTGTCTAAACTCCATTTGTGACAGTACAGTTTTAAGTCTTTTAAGTCGTAAGTCGTTTAAGTGCAATGTGTTTAATTAACAATAAATAAAAGTAAAAACACACACTGAATTATAACTACCAGCTCGTGAAGGACTTTAACAAGTAGACGTCTTTGTTGTGCTGCGTCAGGGAGTGGACTGGTGTCAACAGCCCTCGACTATTGAAGAATCATTACACTGTTTGGGTTATAAAAGATCCTATTCTCTCATATTCTGGCAGACTTTTTCTTTTTCATTTTTTTTTTTCTTCCTTTCTTTCTTCGCGTGGCCTGGGGGGGGGGGGGGTCTCTAGGGAGGCATGTTTTGTTTGTGTCACTCAGACGTGTATTTCAAGATATTTTAGCCACAAACTGTTTCCTTGCGTTCCTTCAGGCCACACAGAACCGACAGAAACAGCAAAGGAATTTATGATTTTACTTTTCTTTCTTTTTTTTTAAAAATGAAAACTGCAAGGTCAAACAGAAACAGGCAACCCCCCCTCCCCCCCCCCCCCCCCCCCCCCTCTTATATTGCAAACAATGGGTGACTATCAATCTGTGCCCTGTGATTAATGCAGATATGGATGTATGATTGAAGACATCAAAGTGTCTTGGGCAGTATCACCTGCCACAGCAGCGAATCTGTGGCTCCCAGCAACGCTCAAGCATTTGGACAACATACCAGCAGTTCAATTGCACTGCAAAGAGAAAATGAAAAATAAAGACAAAAAAAGCATCAGAGAGGGTGCAGACAGAAGCTCAGCCTTCATGTCTGGTTCTGATTTTGAGTCTTGAAATTCTCCTACAAGCACAAGGTGGGAATTCAAATAGGTTTGTTCTATAAGCTAATGAATGCTTTGTGTGCTGGGTGTCGCTTATTGCATGTTTATCTCGTGCTGAAAGGGTCGCAAAGCCAGGTTAGTGATTTATTAAACACACTGTTACTCTGGAACTACTCTTGAACAGAAATGTGTTTGAACCATGTGATTGTGTGTTTAAAGTTACAGATGGCACACAATGAAGTATTATTTCAAAGTATTATTAATTGGTCATTTAGCAGACGTTTCTATCCAAAGCAACTTACAGTGACAGGACCTTGGTTTTTCGTCTCATCCGAAGAACGGAGGAATTGGGAATGGCGTCAGGGCTATTTTAATGGTCTTAATACCACCAGGCCATCAAGGAAGTACTTTAGATCCGCTGCTGTCTGAATCATTAAAATCGACTCCACTGTATCCGATCACAGCAATGCAAAGACACGGACACGGGCACACTATTTGCAGTGCTTTCTTAGTGAATGACGTTTGATGTGTTTTCCCTCTTCGAGTTTCCAGAAATGTATCTTCTTATTGGAATTTCTCCATCCACTGCGCCAGAAAAGCTAGAGGTGATTTATTCTGCTTTCATTCTGATAAAAGAAAGAAATAAAACTGCTGTCCTTTGCGATGAATGAAAGGAGATTCCTCCATGCTCATTCCCATGTTAAATCATCTGTTTTCTCTGCCTCTATGCTTTCATCCTTCAGCAAAGTGCGCTGAACCTTATGGAAAAATCTCAAGGATCGTTTCCTGCTATTAACTTTGGGTGGCTTAAACACCAAAGTACAGTACCTGTTTAAAGAAGCAGCACAATTCTCCCTCCTCAGGGATCCAGGGCTTTCATAGGCGCTGAGCAGACTCCACACAAGGAGCGGGAATTAAGTTTTTTACCTTACTGAACACAGTGCGTGAACCAGGCAGAACCCACATTCTCATGCATTACTTACTCACGAGGGGAAGAACCGGACAGAACCCACATTCTCATGCATTACTTACTCACGAGGGGAAGAACCGGACAGAACCCACATTCTCATGCATTACTTACTCACGAGGGGAAGAACCGGACAGAACCCACATTCTCATGCATTACTTACTCACGAGGGGCGGAACCGGACAGAACCCACATTCTCATGCATTACTTACTCACGAGGGGCGGAACCGGACAGAACCCACTTTCTCATGCATTACTTACTCACGAGGGGCGGAACCGGACAGAACCCACTTTCTCATGCATTACTTACTCACGACCGGACAGAACCCACTTTCTCATGCATTACTTACTCACGAGGGGCGGAACCGGACAGAACCCACTTTCTCATGCATTAACTCACGGAACAGAACCCACTTTCTCATGCATTACTTACTCACGAGGGGCGGAACCGGACAGAACCCACTTTCTCATGCATTACTTACTCACGAGGGGCGGAACCGGACAGAACCCACTTTCTCATGCATTACTTACTCACGAGGGGCGGAACCGGACAGAACCCACTTTCTCATGCATTACTTACTCACGAGGGGCGAGGGGCGGAACCGGAACCGGACAGAACCCACTTTCTCATGCATTACTTACTCACGAGGGGCGGAACCGGGCAGGAACCGGACAGAACCCACTTTCTCATGCATTACTTACTCACGAGGGGCGGAACCGGACAGAACCCACTTTCTCATGCATTACTTACTCACGAGGGGCGGAACCGGACAGAACCCACTTTCTCATGCATTACTTACTCACGAGGGGCGGAACCGGACAGAACCCACTTTCTCATGCATTACTTACTCACGAGGGGCGGAACCGGACAGAACCCACTTTCTCATGCATTACTTACTCACGAGGGGCGGAACCGGACAGAACCCACTTTCTCATGCATTACTTACTCACGAGGGGCGGAACCGGACAGAACCCACTTTCTCATGCATTACTTACTCACGAGGGGCGGAACCGGACAGAACCCACTTTCTCATGCATTACTTACTCACGAGGGGCGGAACCGGACAGAACCCACTTTCTCATGCATTACTTACTCACGAGGGGCGGAACCGGACAGAACCCACTTTCTCATGCATTACTTACTCACGAGGGGCGGAACCGGACAGAACCCACTTTCTCATGCATTACTTACTCACGAGGGGCGGAACCGGACAGAACCCACTTTCTCATGCATTACTTACTCACGAGGGGCGGAACCGGACAGAACCCACTTTCTCATGCATTACTTACTCACGAGGGGCGGAACCGGACAGAACCCACTTTCTCATGCATTACTTACTCACGAGGGGCGGAACCGGACAGAACCCACTTTCTCATGCATTACTTACTCACGAGGGGCGGAACCGGACAGAACCCACTTTCTCATGCATTACTTACTCACGAGGGGAGGAACCGGGCAGAACCCACTTTCTCATGCATTACTTACTCACGAGGGGCGGAACCGGACAGAACCCACTTTCTCATGCATTACTTACTCACGAGGGGGAACCGGAACCGGACAGAACCCACTTTCTCATGCATTACTTACTCACGAGGGGCGGAACCGGACAGAACCCACATTCTCATGCATTACTTACTCACGAGGGGCATTACTTACTCACGAGGGGAACGGAACCGGACAGAACCCACTTTCTCATGCATTACTTACTCACGAGGGGCGGAACCGGACAGAACCCACTTTCTCATGCATTACTTACTCACGAGGGACGGAACCGGACAGAACCCACTTTCTCATGCATTACTTACTCACGAGGGCATTACTTACTCGGAACCGGACAGAACCCACTTTCTCATGCATTACTTACTCACGAGGGGCGGAACCGGACAGAACCCACATTCTCATGCATTACTTACTCACGAGGGACGGGGACAGGAACCGGAACAGAACCCACTTTCTCATGCATTACTTACTCACGAGGGGCGGAACCGGACAGAACCCACTTTCTCATGCATTACTTACTCACGAGGGGCGGAACCGGACAGAACCCACTTTCTCATGCATTACTTACTCACGAGGGGCGGAACCGGACAGAACCCACTTTCTCATGCATTACTTACTCACGAGGGGCGGAACCGGACAGAACCCACTTTCTCATGCATTACTTACTCACGAGGGGCGGAACCGGCAGAAACCCACTTTCTCATGCATTACTTACTCACGAGGGGCGGAACCGGACAGAACCCACTTTCTCATGCATTACTTACTCACGAGGGGCATTACTTACTCACGGAACCGGACAGAACCCACTTTCTCATGCATTACTTACTCACGAGGGGCGGAACCGGACAGAACCCACTTTCTCATGCATTACTTACTCACGAGGGACGGAACCGGACAGAACCCACTTTCTCATGCATTACTCACTCACGAGGGGAGGAACCGGACAGAACCCACATTCTCATGCATTACTTACTCACGAGGGACGGAACCGGACAGAACCCACATTCTCATGCATTACTTACTCACGAGGGGCGGAACCGGACAGAACCCACATTCTCATGCATTACTTACTCACGAGGGACGGAACCGGACAGAACCCACTTTCTCATGCATTACTTACTCACGAGGGGCGGAACCGGACAGAACCCACTTTCTCATGCATTACTTACTCACGAGGGGCGGAACCGGACAGAACCCACTTTCTCATGCATTACTCACTCACGAGGGGCGGAACCGGACAGAACCCACTTTCTCATGCATTACTTACTCCCGAGGGACGGAACATGCATTACTTACTCACGATTCTCATGCATTACTTACTCACGAGGGGCGGAACCGGACAGAACCCACTTTCTCATGCATTACTTACTCACGAGGGGCGGAACCGGACAGAACCCACTTTCTCATGCATTACTTACTCACGAGGGGCGGAACCGGACAGAACCCACTTTCTCATGCATTACTTACTCACACGGAACCGGACAGAACCCACTTTCTCATGCATTACTTACTCACGAGGGGCGGAACCGGACAGAACCCACTTTCTCATGCATTACTTACTCACGAGGGACGGAACCGGGCAGAACCCACTTTCTCATGCATTACTTACTCACGAGGGGCAGTAAACGTTTACCTCTGCATAATCTACGGGAGTTTACGGTCCTGTTGTTTAGAGCTGTCGTGCAACCCCTGTAAGGTTACAGGACCACGCTGGTGCCACCTGTAGTTAATTAACACAAACATCCTCCGCCTTCGCCTCAGAACAGCAGTACAGAAACCAACCGGCAAAAATCAACAGGTGAAAATGACGGACAAAATTATTTTTATTCAAATTCAAGAGAATGCTACTATAACAAATATAGTAGACCCTAGTGTACATATTCTATCTCGGCTTGTGTCTTAAAGAACCCTGTCATATTAATATAGTATTGTATATAGTTAAATAATCATTAAACAGTATAGCTAATCCTAATATGATGTAATCTCATCAATATCAGGGTCTAGCGCTGTATATTATAAAGACATTTCAGAGGGCTGGATCTCATCAATATCAGGGTCTAGTGCTGTATATTATAAAGACATTTCAGAGGGCTGGATCTCATCAATATCAGGGTCTAGTGCTGTATATTATAAAGACATTTCAGAGGGCTGGATCTCATCAATATCAGGGTCTAGTGCTGTATATTATAAAGACATTTCAGAGGGCTGGATCACATCAATATCAGGGTCTAGTGCTGTATATTATAAAGACATTTCAGAGGGCTGGATCTCATCAATATCAGGGTCTAGTGCTGTATATTATAAAGACATTTCAGAGGGCTGGATCTCATCAATATCAGGGTCTAGTGCTGTATATTATAAAGACATTTCAGAGGGCTGGATCTCATCAATATCAGGGTCTAGTGCTGTATATTATAAAGACATTTCAGAGGGCTGGATCACATCAATATCAGGGTCTAGTGCTGTATATTATAAAGACATTTCAGAGGGCTGTGTCTCATCAATATCAGGGTCTAGCGCTGTATATTATAAAGACATTTCAGAGGGTGGTGTCTATAAACACATTATTTTAGTGTATGTGAATGTAAAGTCAAGGTGCTTTGGGCCACTCGCTAGAATGTGGTTCTGGATAAAATAAATATCTGTAACAAAGATTATCCACGTTCAGGATTTCTTCACCAGAATATGTGAATACATTTTATTTGTGCAACATCAAGATTAAAAAGTGAAATCTGTGTTTCAGTGGCGTGCTGCTTCTTCAGAATTTACAAGACATCGAGTAGAAAGCATTTCAATGCGCTTCGTTAAGCTCGGGCGTTCGTTTACCATGCTCCACTGTACTCACTCGGATTTTATTTATTGATTTACAGACCTTGGTTAGCAGGCCCACAAACACGTTCCACTTAAAACAGAGATTTATCGTTCAGTTGACAGATTGTATTTATTGATTTGTGTTCCAAAATTACAGAGTTCAAAATAGTTTAATAAACGTGTATGATCGGCTTAGCTTTCATCACAGCTGTGTGCTTGAGTCAGCTCCAGAGACGCAGGGGTGATTTTCCTGGTGGGTTTGCCTCCTCTTTTAAAGAATGAAGACTCCTTAAACAAATAAACCCGTAATTTACAGCCTTACACAGGTTAGTGGAGCACAGGGAGGAATCTGCATGCTGACATTCAGAAAGGAAAGCCAGGGCTCTGCATGCGATGAGGAGATATCCCATTCAGAGCTTCCCGTAAATCAGGCTAGTTACAGACAGGCTGCCTGGACTCACTGTAGACTAGTGAGGGGCTTGTACCCTCATAGAAATACCACCACCCTGCTGAGCACATATATTCATCAATTCATTGGTTTTGTTGCAAATGTTGGTCAAGCAGTCTAAGAAGTTTCATTCATTTTATTCAGACAATTTGAGTACTTAAAGGTGTTTTAAAAAAAAAAAGTTCTTCCTACAAGTGATTTCATATTCTTCTTATAAACCTTAATTACGCATTTTACAATTGTTACAGCGTGTTATTATAAATTACATGTTTTATTGTTAATAAAACTCTTAATAACACATGTTTAGATCACCCATATAGGTAGAAAATATATATTTCAATATATTTATGTGGTGTATATATATTTCATATATAATATTTAAACCATATAGCTTTTCAATACATACGTTGTACCTATATTTTACATATATGAAATATATATTTTATATAACTTCAAAATATATTATTTTATTTAAATAATATATATTGAAAATATATTTTCTTTCCATATGGGAATATTCAAGTCCCGCTGCTCTAAACGAAGGCCATTGAGATCCTAGCTTGCTGTCACCACCCCCTCCTCAGCAGCTCCCCTCTCTGTTAACGAGGGAAAGAAAGGAGACCCTGATTGAAGTGTGCCGGCCCGGTGCGAGAGGCAGCCAGCCCGCTGGCCGCTGGACTTCACTTGTCAAAGGCATTCATTCCTAGACTTTAATCTCATTGACAAAGGCCGGTGACTGGAACAGGAACTTGGGGTTTGAGCACTGTCAACAGCAGATTCCTATTTCAGATAGCATTGACAGGCCTTCACCTGGATAATGAAGGGAAGAGCCCTGGTGCTTTGACATGCCCTCGCATTACCAGCCAGCTAAACAGAGCTGGGAGAGGCTTAGCATTGTTGTGACAGTGCCTTAACGGATTTGCCAGCTCCTCGTCTTTTATGTTTCTTTTGCTGCTGTTGTTGTTGTCGTTGTTCTTTCAAATAAGAGGAATTAAACACTTCTGCTGCCTGACCTCGTAACCTTTCCTGAGTGGTAAAAAACACACACAGACGCACAGACACGCACACACACACACACAAAAGCAAACAATTTCAACTTGTGCGCCTGTGTTGTAATAAGAGTATTTGTTCATTTCATTTTCATTTCATCACACACGTATATCAGTATTTCAGCCTTCATCACCTATTGTAGCGTATCTATTTCTAGTATATCAAAGTGATTACATGTTGTATCGGGTGCTCTATAATGCGAGGGGCTGCGTGATGCTGCTGATATCCACTCCACGAGAGGGCTTACTGGCCGCCCTGACCTTTGGTGGGGTGAGACTCATGAGGGAATGGACAGAATGTCACTGTGTCGTGTGTTTTTAGTATGGCACCACAAAGTAGCGCCCCCAGTTTGCGGTATTCATGACGAGCTCATTTTAGCAGGTGGTGCCGCTGAGAATTTACAAAAAAAAAAAAAACAGTTTTTTGGGACCTTTTCAAGAAGCATTCTACTGAATAGAAGCTTCTAATGCGTTCCCACTACTAACCGGCTTTCGCGAGATTGCAGCCGTGCGATTCATATAATACCCAGCCCTTGTTGTGACAGTCAGTGCTGATTGCTCTATTATCGCTTGTATTCAAAAGCAATGTGAAAAGGAGTCGGGTGATTGACTGTTGCACCAGCAGGTGCATAGCACCCCGGTACTTCAAGGGGACCCCCAACACCCCTAGTTCTGCACCCCTTTATACAAGTATCCTGATGCATGAGATTGAACTCAGTCCAGGTATTGCACTGTTCACCACTCCTGATCCACGAGATTGAACTCGGTCCAGGTATTGCACTGTTCACCACTCCTGATCCACGAGATTGAACTCTGCAACTCTGAAGAGCAGGCCCACAAACAGAGATGTATCATTCAGTTGACAGATTGTATTTATTGATCTGTCTGCTATTTTTAGGTTACATGGAGTTCAACTCCAACCACAAACCTTGAGGCAGTTACAACATCAGAGAAAAGGAGGACTTCAAAGAGGGAAATGTGAATTGTTCCATTGCTTTAATCTGATTGCCAACAACCACTGCATGTTTTTGCTAATAAAGTCATTGCTAATACAGTATTCTGTGAACATTAGCAGCTATGAAAAAACATCACGGAGTTAGAACATTTCAAACAGTGCACCAAAGCTGCTTTAACTTCTGCGTTTATTGTCGACGGAGTGAGAAAACGATCCACCGTGAGATTCCAAACAACGGGAAGAAGACATTCGTCAAGACAGGGGTGTTAAATTTGAGAGCCTCAACAAGTTGCTCTTTCAGGTCCAGCGCTTGGTATTTAAAAAGCAAATCCTCCTCTTTGAGTACTGGGACTGTTTCCTCTCCAGTCTTGTCCTGCAATCTGTGCTTGGCATGATCACGGGACACTATGACACTGACACAGCCTGCAGATTAAATGAGGTGCTCCAGACGTCAAGTAACAGGAGATCTTAGATATATTAGGCTTTAGTTCTCCAGGTAAAAGTCTATACCTCACCACAATATTAATATTGAATACTCACACTGGTTACTAAATACTCCAAAGGCATCCTTTGAATACCCTTACAAACATGACTCGGTTGCTTTGCTGATGGATTGACTTCAAGGTTTGGATTAAGTTAAAAGTGTGAGGAGGGTTGGGTTTTAGTGGAAGCGTGGATGTCAGGGTAGCACTTGCCTCTAGACAAAGCAGCAACGTGCATATATACATATTTTAAAAAGCACTTCTGATGAGGCTGTTTTTTAACAAGAGGCAAACATGTTACAACAGAAAGCATTAGCAACAGCAGACAAAGCGTTTGTCAGCTTGACCTCGGATCATATACTTTTACATTGGTGAATCTGTCACGTTCCCCTGTATAAAGAGTTGCATGGTTTTCTAAAACTGTTTATAACAAACACAAATAAAATCAGACAAAACACAGACACAAGACAGACAAAATATTGCTTGTAAAACAGATGAAAACCAGCAGTTCAATTCACTTATGTGAAGGAAACTCAGAAGCACTCTGTACGAGTACAGAGTCCTGGACAGCATGCAATCTCAGCTTGTGTGAGTCTGTGAGATAGTGTTCTGTAGTGGTCTGTATTCTGTGTGTGTTTGTGTGTGTGTGAGGGCTTCTCATTGCAAGCTCCATATTCTGGGCATGTTTCGCAGGGAGTAATTGTCAACCTAATTTGGCACTTCCACCCGGGGCAGCCAAGTCTAGGTTTGGGAAGTGAACAGTGATGGTATGGCTGAGTAAATGAATGAATTCTCTCTCTGTTAAGCTCTGTCATTACCCTGGCAGAAATAAGCAGCTTTTCAAATGCTGACATACCTGAGTACCCAGGAGGGGGGAGCGCCCCCTGTAGGACTAGTCATTGAAAGGGGATCAAAAATGCTCTGCTGAAAAAAAGAAAGAAAAATGAGCAATAGCAATCTGGGGTGCTCTTCAAAGCACAGGTATGCAAGCTGCATGTTAACCCTTTGGCTTGACAACATTCCAGTGCGTCTTATTCTGAGCGCATTCCCTGTACAGAGCATAAGCTACAATTCTAAAGTAAAAAAGAAAAGATCAGTAGGACATCCTTATTGTGTAAGAGCATCACTCCACAAACTGTGCAAAATCATTTCTGTTTTTACAAGAGACAGCTGACACAAAACATATTAACTTACAAACTAATTCTAATTCACAAACAGAGATTGTCCTCTCTTTTTGACTCCACTGTGTTTTTTTTGACAAGTCATTGCATGAGAGAACAGTAACAGCACTCCCAATGGAGGGCTTCACATGGTGATTTTCTTTTTGATTGGTCAAAGAGATTCCCAATATGTTAAAGCACTGTATAAACTCTTCCATGTGTTCAACCCTAAAACTGAGGAATTTCAACAGTAAACCCCATGTCTCCCCTGGTGAACCATGCAGTGTCCTGAAACCTAGTCTCCTGTAACCACAGGGTAGCATTGTGTTCCCTCAGCTTAACGGTCACGCATCCCTCCAGATCAATGAACACCTTCTCGCCCCGCTGTGCCTGTCCCTGCTGGCACTTCACCTCGTTGACCGTGTTATGGCAGGTGTTTCCTATTTTAGTCTGTTCAGGCTGCATGTGATAAGTCAACATCCCCGCTTGTTATTTCAGATCAAGCCTTCAGATAACTAAAACCTCCACCAAGCCTTCTGCAGAACATTTGGGTTGCATGCCCTCCATGGCCCGTTACTTCTGTGTCAATCCCTGTAAACGAAACCCAACACTAGCACAGCGTGTTTTATTAAAGCAGTGATTTTATTCCAGAGCAATATCATCCCTTCTTTAAGGGCAGTCGCAGTTTTGAATTGAAAGCCCTACATTACAATGCGATGCATGAGATCATGAATTGTGTTTTTTTTTTTTTTTTTCAAAGGCAAAATAAATTCTGACAAATCAAAACGGAAGTCAGGGATGATTTGCGGTGCCACCACAGGCCACAAGTACTGCATGAATCCGCTTTCTGTCTTGGGCACCCTCGCTCATTTTCCTAACTCCTTCACCACCTCCAAACCCTCAGCACCGAGACTGCATTCCTTCAGCATCTCCAAACCCTCAGCACCGAGACTGCATTCCTGCAGCATCTCCAAACCTTCAGCACCGAGACTGCATTCCTTCAGCATCTCCAAACCTCATCACCGAGAATTCCCGCAGCATCTCCAAACCCTCAGCACCGAGACTGCATTCCCGCAGCATCTCCAAACTCAGCACCGAGACTGCATTCCTTCAGCATCTCCAAACCCTCAGCACCGAGACTGCATTCCCGCAGCATCTCCAAACCCTCAGCACCGAGACTGCATTCCTTCAGCATCTCCAAACCCTCAGCACCGAGACTGCATTCCCGCAGCATCTCCAAACCCTCAGCACCGAGGCTGAATTCCCGCAGCATCTCCAAACCCTCAGCACTGAGGCTGCATTGTGAAGAGCCATTCGAGTGCCACAGAGCAGACAAGAAGACAAACGCCACGGCAGAATGTCTAATGTTATGAACCTGCAAGATTCAAGTTATTAATATTGTGCACCAATTATTAATAACCATGCCTTTACCAAGGGAGACAATCAGGGACCCCTGCACTCTCCTGACTGTATGACACACTGCACAGTTCATGGCCATGCCTTTACCAGAGGAGAACCTCAGGGATCCCTTTTATCAGATTTTTTAACCTGGAAAAAAAAAAACAGTGATTAATAAAACTTTGCTATCCATCCCTACCATACCCAACAGCAGCTCTCCTTGTGGGATTTGTTATACTGTAGACCAACAGGAAGACCTCCAACACATAACCTAAACAGAATCAAATACTTTAGAAGAAGAATGGAGGGAGTAGATGGAGCTTTGATGTGATTTATGCTGTCCAAGGGCTGAATGCTGCTAATCTTTAAAAGGACAACATTGTAATTTAAAGTGCAGGTTTGGCACAGCGGCACTGGATCAGCCTCTTTGTTCGCTGTGTGCCTTTGGGTGGCCGATCTCACAGCTCACAGCTGGACCCCTGAGCACCATTCATCAGGGAGGGACGGTAGACACTGCCGACGCACTGGAGCGATTTACAGGGCAACTGAAAGACTTTCAAAGAGTTTTCCATCTTTTTTTATTTAAGACCCTGCAACAGTCTCAAGAGAGAGATGCCACGATAGGGCCCCCCCGCCCTCACATAACCTGCCTGTTTGTCCTTTTTTGGAAGGGTCACCCAGATCTTAAAAGAGGACGGCTTTTTGTGGGGGAATAAATGATGATTCTGCAACCCCTGGGACTTTCTTGAAAACTCTCCCCGGGTTTGATTTTATCGAGGGCTGCCTTTATGCAGTCACTTTGCTCAATTAATGAATACATTTACATCCACCCAAAGCTTCCCCAAGCAGCCCATTTCATCAGTGTGGTTGAGGAAGTTTCACCTTTCCACTTCACCTCTTAAAAGGGCAAAAAGTCCAAGCTGCATTAAACGCCAGGCTGGGTCGATTTATGGCCTCAAACAGATTTACAAGCTGATATGAAAAATTACAAAAATCTATTTTTCTGTTTATCTAAATATGGTGTTGAGATTCTCGTACCAGTGCTTTGCACCTCGCTGCAGACGCTAACTCTTAGCTAGAAACACTACAGAAACCACTCGGAGGGATTTGGAGAAAGATCATGGGGACAAGCGTTCTGAAAAAGAGGAGATTATTCCCACCAGCCAGTGACAAACCAGCCCTTGAAAAGTATTGCAAAGAATAGAATAGCATTGAAAAGAACTAACTGTTTGAACTAGTGTTTTAACGCAAAGTCAGTAGAAAGACGTAAACCGTAAAATGTGACGTCAAGTCATTTCAAGCTGATGCGAGCCATCTAACACAAAGACTCTTCAGATGGATGTATCAAGTCAGTATCACAGTCACATGTGTGTGTATCACATGTGTGTATATATATATATATATATATATATATATATATATATATATATATATATATATATATATATAGTGTGTGTGTTTATTCCAGTCCTGCTCAGTCACCTCCCTGGATATCTGCTTTCGGAAGCTGGCTGTGGGAATCGCAAAAACAGGAGCTTTTGTGTCTGGAGGCCATAGCTTCGGTCTATCTGATAAGCCATATGTGCCTGGGGAGACAACTGAACTGCTCACAGATTGCAGTCTCTTCAGAGGAGAACATTTCAGAAGCAGAGCCGCTGCGATAAGACTTTCTGCACCGCCTCTAACTTCTGTAGACAAATAGTTTGTGGGGGAAGAAAGAAGGTTTGTTTGCGGCAATTAGACTCTGTCCCAAACCCACGACCTGTTCCAGGGGTCAGACTATGGGAGAGGGAAGAGGGGGCCGGAACTAGAATGATGCATTCCAACCACACAGCTTGCCTTACAAGACTTTCCTGTCATCCCTGAGCCATTTGCAGGGCTCTGACTCAGACCTGTGTGAAAATAAATGCCTTCACTGATTTCTCAAATGTCCCTCACTGTCCCCCTCCCTAACTCTAACCCATCTCTAACCTCTAGACCACACTGCCTCCCTCCTCCCTCCCAGTCCCTCAGTTCTAACCCTCCACACTGCCTCCCTCCATCCCTCCCAGTCCCTCAGCTCTAACCTCTAGACCACACTGCCTCCCTCCATCCCTCCCAGTCCCTCAACCCTAACCTCTAGACCACACTGCCTCCCTCCATCCCTCCCAGTCCCTCAGCTCTAACCTCTAGACCACACTGCCTCCCTCCATCCCTCCCAGTCCCTCAACTCTAACCTCTAGACCACACTGCCTCCCTCCATCCCTCCCAGTCCCTCAACTCTAACCTCTAGACCACACTGCCTCCCTCCATCCCTCCCAGTCCCTCAGCTCTAACCTCTAGACCACACTGCCTCCCTCCATCCCTCCCAGTCCCTCAGCTCTAACCTCTAGACCACACTGCCTCCCTCCATCCCTCCCAGTCCCTCAGCTCTAACCTCTAGACCACACTGCCTCCCTCCATCTCTCCCAGTCCCTCAGCTCTAACCTCTAGACCACACTGCCTCCCTCCATCTCTCCCAGTCCCTCAGCTCTAACCTCTAGACCACACTGCCTCCCTCCATCTCTCCCAGTCCCTCAGCTCTAACCTCTAGACCACACTGCCTCCCTCCATCCCTCCCAGTCCCTCAGCTCTAACCTCTAGACCACACTGCCTCCCTCCATCCCTCCCAGTCCCTCAGCTCTAACCTCTAGACCACACTGCCTCCCTCCATCTCTCCCAGTCCCTCAACTCTAACCTCTAGACCACACTGCCTCCCTCCATCTCTCCCAGTCCCTCAGCTCTAACCTCTAGACCACACTGCCTCACTCCATCCCTCCCAGATTTTTTTGCAGGTCAATGCGAGTAAAATCTAATTCCTAGTTTTAACTAATAACAAACACCTTTTAGACAAGTTACGATCCTCAGCATTAAATATCGGATTGTTTCCTGGCTGTGTTTTTATTCCTATTTACAGACCCATATCAAGCAAAGCAGACTGTTCCTTGGAGTTTTGCGCTGTACTCAAGTCACTTTTTTTAACTGGATTGAAAGAAGACTAAAACCTTCAAAGACGCGTTAATCGACTCAAAGTAAATAAAGCTCTGCAGACATTCCTTTCACCCACTCTAAACTGTTAATCACATTAGAAAAAGGAGAAAATAGAAAATCTTTTGAAAAACAAAAGCTGTCTGCCTAAAATAAGACGTAAAACTTGACAAGACAGACTGTTCTGCAGGACCCCCTCCCCTGTAATCAGGGCAGCACCCTAGTTTATTCAGCAGAGACACGGAGGGAGGGAGGGAGAGTGTTCTTGTGTACTCGGTTTGTAAAGCTGGCTAAGATGATGAAAGAAACCACCGCAGGGGTCAGTCCAGTCGGCGGTGTGCTCTCCAGCTGCAGAGACCCACAAACAGAAGAAGGAAAAAAAACAGCCACATGATTTATTCGGTTTATTCACTGGGCACGTGAGCTCAGCTCGCTCTGATAGATCAGCTGTATTTGTGCTGTCAGGAGAAAGAGGAGAGGAGGGGGGGAGAAAAGAAACAGAAAGGAAAGAAAAGACGAAGAACGCAAAGCTGGTCTCCAGGCCACTGACAACAAAACAAACAAAAAGAAATGTAAAGAAAAAAAGTGTTTTAAATAAAACGAGGACAATCTGATGCAGGTGTCTTTTTCACAGCCTCAGCGCGCGCACGCATGTGTGTCTGGATCTCCCTGTGTGTGAAAGCGCTGCTTAGTGAATTAAACAAATGAATAGATATTCTGCATGTTTAATGTAGAGGGACATGTTATTTGCATGTGCCCTTTGTGTCTGTGCTGCTGGACTCTCTCCTTTAGGTTACAGATGCGTTTCGGAGCTGTTACCCTGGGATGCTAACTGGGCACAGACTGACATCTCTGTTAGATTGTATCTTGCTGGAAAAACAGGCCTGCTCTGCGAAGCCTGCAATGTTACATTCCAGTAAAATAAACAGCATTGAATAGATCCACTGAAACAAAGACATGAGTAAATTTAAACGCTCATTCTGAAGTGCAACGGAAAAATTTGGATTTAACGGTCGAAAACTAGCAAGAAGCCACTGAGCCCTGACTTTGGTTTTCATATCGCTGCCTCTGTCCGGACTGATAACTGCTTTTCAAAAACATAAAACCAAACTGAATACATTCAACGACAAATCTTCTTGCACGATATTCCCCTTTCCATAACCCTAACCCTTTTCTGATACTATGGTGTACTTACATATATCATGCAAACGATTTACACAATAAGTACCTATGCATAATAACAGTGTGATTATGTGTAAGTGTGCATGTGTTTACTAAGTAACTTCTATCTAAATGCACAGTAATTAGAGACACTTCATGTAAAGTGTCACAGACAGGATGATGTCACTGTGCTGCTCCCTCGCACCTTGCACTGAAATTGACAGATCTCTTGCAGCGATCATTTCATTTCTCTTGCGTGTTTTTGCAATAAAATCTATACCTGTTGTGTTTTGCAGTGTCTGCTACTGTAGCGTGTGTGTTTGAGTGCTAGCTGCCAGAGAGTGTCGAGCTGGGGACCGAGACGCAGGGCAGGGAGTCTGGACTTAAATCCCAGCTTAACTTGTGAGCTTAGAGCGAGCCCCTGGGGAGCAGGCAGGCATCACCCCGCCCCACAGACCCTCGCAGCTGTAAACTTCACTGGCACGAGCCAGAGCCAGACCCCCCATGACATGCAAGCAAGGAACCAGAGAGTACAAAGTCAGTATCTCATTACATGCTGCAGCTTGCCTGCCTGTTGAAGCACCTTTGCATGCAAATAGATGCCTCTTGCAAACTAATAGAGGGCTTTCAAAGTAATGACCCGTTAACCCCTTCGGGCCCTGGTTCCACAAAAGCCGTCATAAAATTAGCCGTTAAAAATATCGTTGTGTAGAAAGTCAAGTAGTGTAGAATAATCAGTTTATTTAGCCTGTATATTATAAAATAATAGGGCACAACTCACAGACCGGAATTTGGAGATACTGGTTGAAAATGTTAAATAGTTCACTCGTAACTGCAAAACCACTCAAATCAAAAATGAAAACTTTTAGGATGCTAAGCCAGAGAGACAGACGTTTCAGATATAGTGCTGTCACCTGTAGTGTCTTGGCTATTGCCTCACACAGGTGAAGGCACATGTGTTTGTCTGCTAGAGTAAGTTTTACTTAGTAACTGTGGAAACATATCCAGCTCGTCCAATGCATAGCCCGTACTGAATAATCCCTCCTCTTGATGCTGCAGAATGTTAGGTGTGATTTTTTCCACACACACGAAGACAGACTGACACCAGTCTCCATTCTGCCCCAGTACTCTCCGTGACTGGCAGCCAGTTTCATCACAAGTGGTTTTGCAGGGGGGGTATCTGTCACAGTATTTAGTTTGTTTAGCAGGCTGGCTGGCAGCACTAGGGGTCTGTGT